>NC_083320.1:84397311-84494739 GCF_963455315.2 Globicephala melas
GTCAAGATTAAATGAGAAAATATAGGTAACATGCTGGGACGACTGCTCAGTACAAAATAGTTTTCAAGGAATCTCAATGATTACTGCTTTTTGGGATTACCCAAATCATGGCATTGCAGTGGCTCTCTATTCATCCAGATGGGGATGAAAGATCAGACCTAAAAGATGTAAACACATCTGAAATATCCAAATCCATGTAATTTTATCTTTAAACTCCTCATCATGGGATGAGTAGTTAAAACATCTGACATACTGTTGCTCAACTATATATAAATATGTGTCTTAAAGGAGGTACTTTCTCTCTTTAGATAGAGCTACGCCTCCAATAATGACCTGAAGACAACAGCATTTATTGCTAAAGCCTAGCTAAATTTAACTTGTTGTGTCTCATCTTCCCTTTGACTTTATAGTACTTGAAAAAATGTTGATCTGTTTAAAAAAAATTGTATAATTTGTTTTTTATTAATTTGGACAGCATTTACCCTTCTCTTCTTGATACCTCAAATGAGGCTTTCTCTACGTGTGTGGTAAATGCACATTACAATTTGTTAACTAAGACCTGATCAGTAAAAGGTAAATTTATTTCATAATTAGACTTAAATAGAATAATGAATGAGTGGATGTATAAGAAAATCCTAGCCTTTTTATTGTTTTGTTTGTACAAAGTTGTATACACAGTGAAATCTGAGATCATAGTTCTTTTTTTTTTTTTAACGTCTTTATTGGGGTATAATTGCTTTACAATGGTGGTTAGTTTCTGCTTTATAACAAAGTGAATCAGTTATACATATACATATGTTCCCATATCTCTTCCCTCTTGCGTCTCCCTCCCTCCCATCCTCCCTATCCCACCCCTCCAGGCTGTCACAAAGCACCAAGCCAATATCCCTGTGCCATGCGGCTGCTTCCAACTAGCTATCTACCTTACTACGTTTGTTAGTGTGTATATGTCCATGACTCTCTCTCGCCCTGTCACAGCTCACCCTTCCCCCTCCCCATAACCTCAAGTCCGTTCTCTAGGAGGTCTGCGTCTTTATTCCTGCCTTACCCCTATGTTCTTCATGACATTTTTTTTTTCTTAAATTCCATATATATGTGTTAGCATACGGTATTTGTCTTTTCCTTTCTGACTTACTTCACTCTGTATGACAGACTCTAGGTCTATCCACCTCATTACAAATAGCTCAATTTCGTTTCTTTTTATGGCTGAGTAATATTCCATTGTATATATGTGCCACATCTTCTTTATCCATTCATCCGATGATGGGCACTTAGGTTGTTTCCATCTCCGGGCTATTGTAAATAGAGCTGCAATGAACATTTTGGTACATGACTCTTTTTGAATTTCGGTTTTCTCAGGGTATATGCCCAGTAGTGGGATTGCTGGGTCATATGGTAGTTCTATTTGTAGCTTTTTAAGGAACCTCCATACTGTTCTCCATAGTGGCTGTACCAATTCACATTCCCACCAGCAGTGCAAGAGTGTTCCCTTTTCTCCACACCCTCTCCAGCATTTATTGTTTCTAGATTTTTTGATGATGGCCATTCTGAGTGGTGTGAGATGATATCTCATTGTAGTTTTGATTTGCATTTCTCTCATGATTAATGATGTTGAGCATTCTTTCATGTGTTTGTTGGCAGTCTGTATATCTTCTTTGGAGAAATGTCTATTTAGGTCTTCTGCCCATTTTTGGATTGGGTTGTTTGTTTTTTTGTTATTGAGCTGCATGAGCTGCTTGTAAATTTTGGAGATTAGTCCTTTGTCGGTTACTTCATTTGCAAATATTTTCTCCCATTCTGAGGGTTGTCTTTCGGTCTTGTTTATGGTTTCCTTTGCTGTGCAAAAGCTTTGAAGTTTCATTAGGTCCCATTTGTTTATTTTTGTTTTTATTTCCATTACTCTAGGAGGTGGGTCAGAAAGGATCTTGCTGTGATTTATGTCATAGAGTGTTCTGCCTATGTTTTCCTCTAAGAGTTTGATAGTTTCTGGCCTTATATTTAGGTCTTTAATCCATTTTGAGCTTATTTTTGTGTATGGTGTTAGGGAGTGATCTAATCTCATACTTTTACATGTACCTGTCCAGTTTTCCCAGCACCACTTATTGAAGAGGCTGTCCTTTCTCCACTGTACATTCCTGCCACCTTTATCAAAGATAAGGTGTCCATATGTGCATGGGTTTATCTCTGGGCTTTCTATCCTGTTCCATTGATCTATCTTTCTGTTTTTGTGCCAGTACCATACCGTCTTGATAACTGTAGCTTTGTAGTATAGTCTGAAGTCAGGGAGCCTGATTCCTCCAGTTCCTTTTTTCATTCTCAAGATTGCTTTTGCTATTCGGGGTCTTTTGTGTTTCCATACAAATTGCAAAAATTTTTTTTTCTAGTTCTGTGAAAAATGCCAGTGGTAGTTTGATAGGGATTGCATTGAATCTATAGATTGCTTTGGGTAGTAGAGTCATTTTCACAATGTTGATTCTTCCAATCCAAGAACATGGTATATCTCTCCATCTATTTGTATCATCTTTAATTTCTTTCATCAGTGTCTTATAATTTTCTGCATACAGGTCTTTTGTCTCCTTAGGTAGGTTTCATAATTCTTAAATAAATCATATTTTTAAACTGCACCCTGCCTTATTTTTGCATTAATATGCAAAAGACCTTCAGGTTTTTTTGAATTATTTTTTAAACTTTTTAATTGAAATATAGTTGATTTACAATATTGTGTTAGTCTCTGGTGTATAGTATAGAGATTCTGTTTTTTTTAAGATTATGTTCAATTATAGGTTATTACAAGATATTGGGTATAATTCCCTGTGCTATACTGTAAATTATTGTTGCTTTTATCTATTTTATGTCTAGTAGTTTGTATTTGTTAATCCCCTAGCCTTAATTTGTCTTTCCCTCGCCTTTCACCTTTGGTAACCATAAGTTTGTTTTCTATATCTGTGAGTCTGTTCCGGTTTTTTAATATACATTCACTTGTATTATTTTTTAGATTCCACGTATGAGTGATATCACATAATACTTGTCTCTGACTTATTTCACTAAGCATAATGTTCTCTAGCCCCATCCACATTGCTACAAATATTTCAATATTTGTAGCAATATTTCATTCTCTTTCATGGCTAAGTAATATTCCATTGTGTATGTGTATACACACATACACAACACATGTATGTGTGTGTGTGTGTGTGTGTGTATATATATATATATATATATATATATATATATATATATATATATACACACACACACACACACACACCACATTTTCTTAAGCCAGTCCTCTGTTGGTGGACACCTGGGTTGCTTCCATGTCTGGTTTTGGAAAAATGTCTATTCAGGTCTTCTGTCCATTTGTACTGGACTTTTTTTTTTTGATTTTGAGTTGTATAAGCTGTTTGTATATTTTGGGTATTAACCCCTTATTATGGCATCATTTGCAAACATCATTTCCCAGTCCATAGGCTATCTTTTCATTTTGATGATTTCCTTTGCTGTGCAAAAGCTTTGAAGTTTGATTAGGTCCCATTTGTTTATTTTTGCTTTTATTTCTTTTGCCTTGGGAGACTGATCTAAGAAAATATTGATGTGATTTATGTCAGAGCGTTTCATCTATGTTCTCTTCTAGGAATTTTGTGGTGTCATGTCTTACATTTAGGTCTTTAAACCATTTTGAATTTACTTTTGTATGTGGTGTGAAGGAATGTTCTAAATTCATTATTTTATATGTAACTATCCAGGTTTCCCAGACAGAACCACTTGTTGAAGAGACTATCTTTCTCCATTGTATTTTCTTCCCTCCTTTATCATAGATTAATTGAGAGAAGGTGCATGAGTTTGTTTCTGGGCTATCTATTCTGTTTCATTTACCCATGTCTCTGTTTTTGAGCCAATACCAGGCTGTTTTGATTACTGTAGCTTTGTAGTATAGTCTGAAGTCCAGGAGGGCTATACCCCCAGGTTTCCTCTTTTTTCTCAGTATTGCTTTGGCTATCCAGGGTCTTTTGTGGTTCCATATAAATTTTAGAATTATTTGTTCTATTTCTGTGAAAAATGTTGTGATAGGGATTGTATTGAATCTATAGATGCTTTGGATAGTATGGCTATTTTAATAATATTGATTCTTCCAACTCAAGAGCACAGGATAGCTTTCGATTTCTTTGAAACATCTTCAATTTCCTGTATCAAAGTTTTATAGTTTTCAGCATATAGGTCTTTCACCTCCTTGGTTAAGTTTGTTCCTATGTATTTTTGATGAGATTTTTTTGAAGTATAGTTGATACACAAAACTGTGCTAATTTCTGCTGTACAGCAAAGTGACTCAGTTATACATATATATACACTCTTATTTTATATTCTTTTCCATTATGGTTTATCCCAGTAGTTGAAATATAGTTCCCTATGCTATACAGTAGGACCATAATGTTTATCCATTCTAAATGTAATAGTTTGCATCTACTAACCCTAAACTCCCATTCCATCCCTCTCCCTCCCCCCTTAGCAACCAAAAGTCTATTCTCTATGTCTGTGAGTCTATTTCTGTTTTGTAGATAGGTTCATTTGTGCCAAACTTTAGATTCCATATATAAGCAATAAGTTCGGTACTTGTCTTTCTCTTTCTGACTTACTTCACTTAGTATGATAATCTCCAGTTGCATCCTTGTTGCTGCAAATGGCATTATTTCATTCTCTTTTGTGGCTGAGTAGAATTCCATTGTATATATGTACCACATCTTCTTTATCCATTCATCTGTTGATGGACATTTAGGTTGCTTCCATGTCTTGGATATTGCGAATAGTGCTGCTAGAACATAGGGGGTGCATGTATCTTTTTGAATTATAGTTTTATCTGTGTATATGCCCAGGGGTGGGATTGCTGTATCATATGGTAATTCTATTTTTATTTTTCTGAAGGACTTCTGTACTGTTCTTCATAGTGGCTGCACCAACTTACATTCTCATCAAAAATGTAGGAGGATTCCTTTTTCTCCACACCCTCTCCAGCATTTATTAATTGTAGACTTTTTGATGATGGTCATTCTGACTGGTGTAAGTTGGTATCTCATTGTAGTTTTGAGTTGTGTTTCTCTAATAATTAGTGATGTTGAGCATCTTTTCTTTTGCCTACTACCCACCTGTATGTCTTCTTTGGAGAAATGTCTATTAAGATCTTCTGCCCATTTTTCTATGGGGTTGTTTGGTTTTTTTTGCTGTTGAGTTGTTTGATCTCTCTGTATATTTTGGAGATTAAGCCCTTGTTGGTTGCATCATTTGCAAACATTTTCTCCCATTCTGTAAGTTGTCTTTTTGTTTGTTTGTTTGTTTGTTTTACAGTTTCCTTTGCTGTGCAAAAGCTTGTAAGTTTGATAAGGTCCCATTTGTTTATTTTTCCTTTAATTTCTATTGCCTTGGGAAACTGACATAAAAAAACATCTGTACAATTTATGTCAGAGAATGTTTTGCCTATGTTCTTTCCTAGGAGTTTTGTGGTGTCATGTCTTATGTTTAAGTCTTTAAGCCATTTTGAGTTTATTTTTGTGCATGGTGTGAGGGTGCATTCTAACATCATTGATTTACATACAGCTGTCCAACTTTCCCAGCATCACTTGCTGAACAGAGTGTCTATTTCCCATTTTATATTCTTGCCTCCTTTGTTGAAGATTAATTGACTGTAGATGTGTGGGTTCATATCTGGGCTCTCTGTTCTGTTCCATTGATCTGTATGTCTGTTTTTTTTTTTTTTTTTTTACCAGTACCACACTGTTATGATTACTGTAGCTTTGTAGTATTGTCTGAAGTCAGGGAGAGTTATGCCTCCTGACTTTTCCACATCCCCATTGGTTTGTCAATTCTGGATCTTTTATGATTCCACATAAATTTTAGGATATTTTTTCTAGTTCTGTGAAAAATGTCATGGATAATTCAATAGGGCTTACTTTAAAAGTGTAGATTGCTTTCTGTAATATTGCCATTTTAACAATATTCTTCTAATCCAAGAGCATGTGATATCTTTCCATTTCTTTGAATCCTCTTTAATTTCCTTTATTGGTGTTTTATATTTTTCAGAATATAAGTCTTTCACCTCCTTTGTCAGGTTTATTCCTAGGTATTTTTTTTTGGTGCAATTTTAAAAGGTATTGTTTTTTTACATGCCCTTTCAGATATTTTATTGTTAGTGTAAAGAAATGCAATCGATTTCTGAAGGTTAACCTTGTATCCTGCTACTTTGCTGAATTCATTTATTAGATCCAATAGTTCTTGTGTGGAGTCCTTAGGGTTTTTTATATGTAGTATTATGTCATCTGCATATAGTAACAATTTTACCTCTTCCTTTCCAATTTGAATACCCTTAATTTCTTTTTCTTGTCAGATTGCTGTGGCTTGGACTTCCAATACTATGTTAAATAGAAGTGGTGAGAGTAGGCATCCTTGTCTTGTTCCAGATTTCTGCAGGAAGGCTTTCAGTTTTTCCACTGTTGAGTACTGTACTGGCTGTGGGTTTGGAACAAATGACTTTTATTATGTTGAGATACATTCCCTGTATACTCTTTGGTAAGAGTTTTTATCATGAATGGATGTTGAATTTTGTTAAATGCTTTTTCTGCATCTATTGAGATGATCATGTGGTGTTTGACTTTTTTGTTGTGAATGTGACATATTACATTGATTTGATTTGAGTATGTTGAACAATCCTTGTGAACTTGGGATGACTCTCACTTGGTCATGGTGTATGATCTTTTTATGTGTTGTTGGAGTTGGTTTGATATTTTGTTGAGAATTTTTGCATCAATATTTATCAAAGATGTTGGCCTGTAATTTTCTTTTTAGGTGGTATCTTTGTTTTTTTGTGATGACGACTTCATAGAATTTCTTTGGAAGTGTTCCCTCCTTTCACTCTTTTGGAAGAGTCTGAGAAGGATTGGTATAATTTCTTCTTTTATGTTTGGTAGAATTCACCTGTGAAGCCATCTTGTCCTTGACTTTTGTAGGGAGTTTGTTTGTTTTTATTACAGATTCTATTTCATTTCTAGTGATTGATTTTTTCAAATTATCTAATTCTTCTTGATTCAATTTTGTGGGCTGTATGTTTCTAGAAAGTTGTCCATCTCTTCTAGGTGGTCAAATTTGTTGACATATAATTGTTCATAGTGTTCTCGTATGGTTTTCTGTATTTCTGTGGTGTTGGTTGAGATTTCTCTTTTTTCATTTCTTACTTTGTTTATTTGGGTCCCCTCTTTTTCATTCTTGGTGAGCCTGGCCAAAGATTTGTCAAATTTGTTTACCCTTTCAAAGAACCAGATCTTGGTTTTATTGATTTTATTCTATTTTGTTTTTTAATCTTTATTTATTTAAAAAATTTTTTTGGCCATGCCACATGGTATGTGGGATCTTAGTTCCCTGACCAGGGATCAAATCCACATTCCTTGCATTGGAAGCATGGAGTCTTAACCACTGAACCACAAGGGAAGTCCAAATCTTTATTTTATTTATTTCTTCGCTGATCTGTATTATTTCCTTCCTTCTGATGATTTTAGGTTTTGTTTGTTCTTCTTTTTCTAATTCTTTTAAGTGGCAGGTTAGGTTGTTTGAGTTTTTTTTTTTTTTTTTAAGGAAGACCTGTATCTAAATGAACTCTCCTCTAAGAACTGCTTTTGCTGCATCCCATGGATTTTGTATGGTTGTGTTTTCATTGTCATTTGTCTCAAGGTATTTTTAAATTTCCTTTTTAATTTCCTCATTAACCCATTAGCTTGTTAGGAGCATGCTGTTTAGTCTCCATTTAACCTTTTTTTTTTTCCATTTCTTTTCCTGTGGTTGATTTCTAGTTTCATGCTATTGTGGTCAAAGAAGATGCTTAAAATAATTTCTATACTCATTTTTAAATAAATGTATTTATTTATTTTTGGCTGTGTTGGGTCTTCGTTGCTGTGCATGGGCTTTCTCTGGTTGTGGCAAGCAGGGGCTACTCTTAATTGCAGTGTGCGGGCTTCTCATTGTGGTGGCTTCTCTTGTTGCAGAGCACAGGCTCTAGGCACGTGGGCTTCAGTAGTTGTGGCTCACAGGCTCCGTAGTTGTGGCTCATGGGATCTAGAGCGTAGGCTCTGTAGTTGTGGTGTGTGGGCTTAGTTGCTCCATGGCATGTGGGATCTTCCCGGACCAGGGCTCAAACCCGTGTTCACTGCATTGGCAGGCAGATTCTTAACCACTGCACCACCAGGGAAGCCCAATTTCTATACTCTTAAATTTGGTGAGGTTAGCTTTGTGTCCTAGTATGTGGTCAGTCCTAGAGAATGTTATAGGTGCACTTGAAAAGAATGAGTATTCTCTGTTTTTATGGATGTAATGTCCTGAAAATATCAACTAAGTCTAACTGTTGTATCATTTAGGATTATCTGTTGCCTTACTGATCTTTTGTGTAGAAGATCTGTCCATTGATGTGAGCGGGGCATTAAAGTCTCCAACTATTATTGTATTCCCATCAGTTTCTCCCTTTGTGTCTGTTAGTATTCATTTTATGTATTTGGGAGCTCCTATATTAGGTGCATATATGCTGATGAGAGTAAAGTCCTCTTCTTGTATTGATGCTTTTATCATTATATAGTATTCTTCTTTATGGCCTTAGTTTTAAAGTCTATTTTGTCTGATATGAGTATTGCAACTCCCAATCTCTTGTCATTTCTGTTTGCATGAAGCACCTTCTTCCATCCTCTTACTTTCAATCTATATGTGTCCTTTGTCTTAAGGTGGGTCTCTTGTAGGTATCATATTGTAGGCTCTTGTTTTTCTAATCCAGTCTGCCACTCTATACCTTTTGATTGGAGCATTCAGTCCCTTGACATTTAAGGTAATAATTGATACATATATATTTATTGCCACTTTAAACCTTCTTTTCCAGTTGATTCTATGTTTCTTCTTTGTTCCTTTCTTTTTCTTTTCTTTTTGTGGTTTGATGATTTCCTTTTATTTTATGCTTATGTTCTCTTCCTTTTGGTTTTTGTGAATATATTGTATGTTTTTTATTTCTAATAGCCCTATTTTTTAAGTATGTTAACCCCTTCCTATATCTGCTTGCCTTGGACTGATAGTCATATATGCTCAAACACATTCTAAAAAAAAAAGAATCTACATTTTCTTACTCTCCTTTCACACACTTTATGATTTTGATGTCCTTTTTTAAATCTTCATGTCTATCCTTTTGCTGTTCCTTGTGATTATCATCACTTTCCCAAACACGGTTGTTTTTTCTTTTTGATCTGTATACTGGCTAATGTAAGTGATTTACTTTGCAATTGTGATTTCCTCCTTCCTCTATCTTTTTGCTTCTTTTCTATTTAGAGAAGACCTTTCAATATTTCTTTTAGGATTGGTTTACTATTGCTATATTCTTTTCTTTTTTAAATCTTTATTGGAGTATAATTGCTTTACAATGGTGTGTTAGTTTCTGCTTTATAACAAAGTGAATCAGTTATACATATACATATGTTCACATATCTCTTCCCTCTTGCATCTCCCTCCATCCCACCCTCCCTATCCCACCCCTCCAGGCAGTCACAAAGCACTGAGCTGATCTCCCTGTTCTGTGCGGCTGCTTCCCACTAGCTATCTACCTTACGTTTGGTAGTGTATATATGTCCATGCCTCTCTCTCACTTTGTCACAGCTTACCCTTCCCCCTCCGCATATCCTCAAGTCCATTTTCTAGTAGGTCTGTGTCTTTATTCCTGTCTTACCTGACATTTTTTTCCCTTAAATTCCATATATATGTGTTATCATATGGTATTTGTCTTTCTCCTTCTGACTTACTTCACTCTGTATGACACACTCTAGATCTATCCACCTCATTACAAATAGCTCAATTTCATTTCTTTTTATGGCTGAGTAATATTCCATTGTATATATGTGCCACATCTTCTTTATCCATTCATCCGATGATGGACACTTAGGTTGTTTCCATCTCCGGGCTATTGTAAATAGAGCTGCAATGAACATTTTGGTACATGACTCTTTTTGAATTTTGGTTTTCTCAGGGTATATGCCCAGTAGTGGGATTGCTGGGTCATATGGTAGTTCTATTTGTAGTTTTTTAAGGAACCTCCATACTGTTCTCCATAGTGGCTGTACCAATTCACATTCACACCAGCAGTGCAAGAGTGTTCCCTTTTCTCCACACCCTCTTCAGCATTTATTGTTTCTAGATTTTTTGATGATGGCCATTCTGACTGGTGTGAGATGATATCTCATTGTAGTTTTGATTTGCATTTCTCTAAACACATTCTTTCATGTGTTTCTTGGCAGTCTGTATATCTTCTTTGGAGAAATGTCTATTTAGCTCTTCTGCCCATTTTTGGATTGGGCTGTTTGTTTTTTTGTTATTGAGCTGCATGAGCTGCTTGTAAATTTTGGAGATTAATCCTTTGTCAGTTGCTTCATTTGAAAATATTTTCTCTCATTCTGAGGGTTGTCTTGTCATCTTGTTTATGTTTTCATTTGCTGTGCAAAAGCTTTGAAGTTTCATTAGGTCCCATTTGTTTATTTTTGTTTTTATTTCCATTTCTCTGGGAGGTGGGTCAAAAAGGATCTTGCTGTGATTTATGTCATAGAGTGTTCTGCCTATGTCTTTCTCTAAGAGTTTGATAGTTTCTGACCTTACATTTACATCTTTAATCCACTTTGAGCTTAGTTTTGTGTATGGTGTTAGGGAGTGATCTAATCTCATACTTTTACATGTACCTGTCCAGTTTTCCCAGCACCACTTATTGAAGAGGCTGTCCTTTCTCCACTGTACATTCCTGCCTCCTTTATCAAGATAAGGTGACCATATGTGCAGGGTTTATCTCCGGGCTTTCTATCCTGTTCCGTTGATCTGTCTTTCTGTTTTTGTACCAGTACCATACTGTCTTGATTACTGTAGCTTTGTAGTATAGTCTGAAGTCAGGGAGCCTGATTCCTCCAGCTCTGTTTTTGTTCTCAAGATTGCTTTGGCTATTCAGGGTCTTTTGTGTTTCCATACAAATTGTGAAATTTTTTGTTCTAGTTCTGTGAAAAACGCCAGTGGTAGTTTGATAGGGATTGCATTGAATCTGTAGATTGCTTTGGGTAGGAGAGTCATTTTCACAATGTTGATTCTTCCAATCCAAGAACATGGTATATCTCTCCATCTGTTTGTATCATCTTTAATTTCTTTCATCAGTGTCTTATAATTTTCTGCATACAGGGCTTTTGTCTCCTTAGGTAGGTTTATTCCTAGATATTTTATTCTTTTTGTTGCAATGGTAAATGGGAGTGTTTTCTTGATTTCACTTTCAGATTTTTCATCATTAGTGTACAGGAATGCCAGAGATTTCTGTGCATTAATTTTGTATCCCGCTACTTTGCCAAATTCATTGATTAGCTCTAGTCATTTTCTGATAGCATCTTTAGGATTCTCTATGTCTAAACATTCTACGTCTAAACAGTGACAGCTTTACTTCTTCTTTTCCAATTTGGATCCCTTTTATTTTCTTTTCTTCTCTGACTGCTGTGGCTAAAACTTCCAAAACTATGTTAAATAAGAGTGTTGAGAGTGGGCAACCTTGTCTTGTTCCTGATCTTAGTGGAGATGCTTTCAGTTTTTCACCATTGAGGATGATCTTGACTGTGTGTTTGTCATATATGGCCTTATTATGTTGAGGAAAGTTCCTTCTATGCCTACTTTCTGCAGGGTTTTTATCATAAATCAGTGTTGAATTTTGTCAAAAGCTTTCTCTGCACCTATTGAGATGATCATATGGATTTTCTCCTTCAGTTTGTTAATATGGTGTATCACGTTGATTGATTTGTGTATATTGAAGAATCCTTGCATTCCTGGAATAAACCCCAGTTGATCATGATGTATGACCCTTTTAATATGCTGGTAGATTCTGTTTGCTAGTATTTTGTTGAGGATTTTTGCATCTATGTTCATCACTGATATTGGCCTATAGTTTTCTTTCTTTGTGACATCCTTGCCTGGTTTTGGTATCAAGGTGATGGTGGCCTCATAGAATGAGTTTGGGAGTGTTCCTCCCTCTGCTATATTTTGGAAGAGTTTGAGAAGGATAGGTGTTAGCTGTTCTCTAAATGTTTGATAGAATTCGCCTGTGAAGCCATGTGGTCCTGGGCTTTTGTTTGTTGGAAGATTTTTAATCACAGTTTCAATTTCAGTGCTTGTGATTGGTCTGTTCATATTTTCTGTGTTCCTGGTTCAGTCTTGGCAGGTTGTGCATTTCTAAGAATTTGTCCATTTCTTCCAGGTTGTCCATTTTATTGGCATATAGTTGCTTGTAGTAATCTCATGATCTTTTGTATTTCTGCAGTGTCAGTTTTTACTTCTTTTTCATTTCTAATTCTATTGATTTGAGTCTTCTCCCTTTTATTCTTGATGAGTCTGGCTAATGGTTTATCTATTTTGTTTATCTTCTCAAAGAACCAGCTTTTAGTTTTATTGATCTTTGCTATCATTTCCTTCATTTCTTTATCATTTATTTCTGATCTGATTTTTATGATTTCTTTCCTTCTGCTAACTTTGGGGGTTTTTTGTTGTTCTTTCTCTAATTGCTTTATGTACAAGGTTAGGTTGTTTATTCGAGATGTTTCCTGTTTCTTAAGGTAGGATTGATTGTATTGCTATAAACTTCCCTCTTAGAACTGCTTTTGCTGCATCCCATAGATTTTGAGTCGTCATGTCTCCATTGTCATTTGTTTCTAGGTATTTTTTGATTTCCTCTTTGATTTCTTCAGTGATCACTTCGTTATTAAGTAGTGTATTGTTTAGCCTCCATGTGTTTGTATTTTTTACAGATCTTTTCCTGTAATTGATATCGAGTCTCATAGCGTTGTGGTCGGAAAAGATAGTTGATACAATTTCAATTTTCTTCAATTTACCAAGGCTAGATTTGTGACCCAAGATATGATCTATCCTGGAGAATGTTCCATGAGCACTTGAGAAAAATGTGTATTCTGTTGTTTTTGGATGGAATGTCCTATAAATATCAATTAACTCCATCTCGTTTAATGTATCATTTAAAGCTTGTGTTTCCTTATTTATTTTCATTTTAGATGATCTGTCCATTGGTGAAAGTGGGGTGTTAAAGTCCCCTACTATGAATGTGTTACTGCCGATTTCCCCTTTTATGGCTGTTGGTATTTGCCTTATGTATTGAGGTGCTCCTGTTGGGTGCATCAATATTTACAATTGTTATATCTTCTTCTTGGATCGATCCCTTGATCATTATGTAGTGTCTTTCTTTGTCTCTTTTAATAGTCTTTATTTTAAAGTCTATTTTGTCTGATATGAGAATTGCTACTCCAGCTTTCTTTTGATTTCCATTTGCATGGAATATCTTTTTCTATCCCCTTACTTTCAGTCTGTATGTGTCTCTAGGTCTGAAGTGGGTCTCTTGTAGACAGCATATATATGGGTCTTGTTTTTGTATCCATTCAGCCAATCTGTGTCTTTTGGTGGGAGGATTTAGTCCATTTACAGTTAAGGTAATTATCGATATGTATGTTCCTATTCCCATTTTCTTAATTGTTTTGGGTTCGTTATTGTAGATCTTTTCCTTCTCTTGTGTTTCTTGCCTAGAGAAGTTCCTTTAGCATTTGTTGTAAAGCTGGTTTGGTGGGGCTGAACTCTCTCAGCTTTTGCTTGTTTGTAAAGGTTTTAATTTCTCCATCGAATCTGAATGATATCCTTGCTGGGTAGAGTAATATTGGTTGTAGGTTTTTCTCCTTCATCACTTTAAATATGTCCTACCAGTCCCTTCTGGCTTGCAGAGTTTCTGCTGAAAGATCAGCTGTTAAACTTATAGGGATTCCCTTATGTGTTATTTGTTGTTTTTCCCTTGCTGCTTTAAATATGTTTTCTTTGTATTTAATTTTTGACAGTTTGATTAATATGTGTCTTGGTGTATTTCTCCTTGGATTTATCCTGTATGGGACTCTCTGTACTTCCTGGACTTGATTAACTATTTCCTTTCCCATATTAGGGAAGTTTTCAACTATAATCTCTTCAAATATTTTCTCAGTCCCTTTTTCTCTTCTTCTTATGGAACCCCTATAATTCAAATGTTGGTGTGTTTAATGTTGTCCCAGGGGTCTCTGAGACTGTCCTCAGTTCTTTTCATTTTTTTCTTTATTATGCTCTGCAGTAATTATTTCCACTCTTTTATCTTCCAGATCACTTATCCGTTCTTCTGCCTCAGTTATTCTGCTATTGATCCCATCTAGAGTATTTTTCATTTCATTTATTGTGTTGTTCGTTGTTGTTTGTTTCATCTTTAGTTCTTTTAGGTCCTTGTTAAATGTTTCTTGCATTTCGTCTATTCTATTTCCAAGATTTTGGATCATCCTTACTATCATTATTCTGAATTCTTTTTCAGGTAGACTGCCTATTTCCTCTTCATTTGTTAGGTCTGGTGGGTTTTTATCTTGCTCCTTCATCTGCTGTGTGTTTTTCTGTCTTTTCATTTTGCTTATATTACTGTGTTTGGGGTCTCTGTTTTGCAGCCTGCAGGTTCGTAGTTCCCGTTGTTTTTGGTTTCTGTCCCAGTGGCTAAGGTTGGTTCAGTGGGTTGTGTAGGCTTCCTGGTGGAGGGGACTAGTGCCTGTGTTCTGGTGGATGAGGCTTGATTTTGTCTTTCTTGTGGGCAGGTCCACGTGTGATGGTGTGTTTTGGGGTGTCTGTGGACTTATGATTTTAGGCAGCCTCTGTGCTAATGGGTGGGGTTGTGTTCCTGTCTTGCTAGTTGTTTGGCATAGGTTGTCCAGCACTGTAGCTTGCTGGACGTTGAGTGAAGCTGGGTGCTGGTGTTGAGATGGAGATCTCTGGGAGATTTTCACCGATCGATATTATGTGGAGGTGGGAGGTCTCTTGTGGACCAGTGTCATGAAGTTGCCTCTCCCACCTCAGAGGCACAGTACTGACTCCTGACTGTAGCACCAAGAGCCTTTCATCCACACGGCTCAGAATAAAAGTGAGAAAAAGTAGAAAGAAAGAATTAGTAGAAGTGGAAAGAAAGAAAGAAAGAAAGGAGGCAGGGAGTAAGAAAGGAAGGAAGGTGGGAAGGAATGAAAGAAAGAAAGCAGATAAAGTAAGATAAAATATAATAAAGTTATTAAAATAAAAATAATTACTAAGAAAATAAAGCAGATGGATAGAACCCTAGGACAAATGGTGGAAACAAGCTATACAGATAAAATCTCACACAGAAGCATACACATACACACTCTCAAAAAGAGGAAAAGGGGAAAAAATCATAAACCTTGCTCTTAAAGTCCACCTCCTCAATTTGGGATGATTCGTTGTCTATTCATGTATTCCACAGATGCAGGTACATCAAGTTTATTGTGGAGCTTTATTCCATTGCTTCTGAGGCTGCTGGGAGAGATTTCCCTTTCTCTTCTTTGTTCTCACAGCTCCCAGGGGCTCAGCTTTGGATTTGGCCCCGCCTCTACATTTAGGTCGCCAGACGGCGTCTGTTTTTAGCTCAGACAGTACAGCGTTAAAGGAGCAGCTGCTTCGGGGGCTCTGGTGAGGGAGGGGCACGGAGTGCGGGGCTAGCCTGCTGCGGCAGAGGCCAGCGGGACATTGCACCAGCCTGAGGTGCATCCTGCGTTCTCCTGGGGAAGTTGTCCCTGCATCCCGTGACCCTGGCAGTGGCGGGCTGCACAGGTTCTCCGGAAGAGGGGTGTGGATAGTGACCTGTGCTCGCTCACAGGCTTCTTGGTGGTGGCAGCAGCAGCCTTAGCATCTCATGCCTGTCTCTGGGGTCTGTGCTGTTAGCCTCGGCTCGTGCCCGTCTCTGGAGCTCCTTTAAGCAGCGCTCTTAATCCCCTCTCCTGGCGCAGCGGGAAACAGAGTGAAGAAAAAGTCTCTTGCCTCTTCGGCAGGTCCAGACTTTTCCCCTGACTCCCTCCTGGCTAGCCGTGGTGCATTAACCCCCTGCAGGCTCTGTTCACGCCAATAACCCCAGTCCTCTCCCAGCGCTCCAGCCGAAGCCTGAGCCTGAGTTCCCAGCCTCACCCACCCCGGCAGGTGAGCACCGGTCGGTACGGATCCACTGTGCGGGAATCTCTCTGCTTTGCCCTCAGCACCCCTGTGGCTGCGCTCTCCTCTGTGGCCCCGAAACTCCCCCCTCTGCACCCACAGTCTCCGCCCGTGAAGGGACTTCCTAGTGTGTGGAAACCTTTCTTCCTTCACAGCTCCCTCCCACTGGTGAAGGTTCCGTCCCTATTCTTTTGTCTCTGTTTTTTCTTTTTTTCTTTTGCCCTACCCAGGTACGTGGGGAGTTTCTTGCCTTTTGGGGAGGTCTGAGGTCTTCTGCCAGCGTTCAGTAGATGTTCTGTAGGAGTTGTTCCACATGTAGATGTATTTCTGGTGTACCTGTGGGGAGGAAGGTGATCTCTGCCTCTTACTCTTCCGCCATCTTCCCCTCGTCCTGCGTCCTGCTATATTCTTTTACTTTCTGCTTGTCTGAGAAATTCTTTATTTCTCCCCTTATTCTAAATTATAATCTTGCTGGGTAGAGTATTCTAGGTTGCACATTTTTCACTTTCAAGGCTTTGAATACATTTTGCCACTCTCTTCTGGCCTGCAGCATTTCTGTAAAATCAGCTGATAGCCTCATGGGAGTTCCCTTGTAATTAACTCTTTGTTTTCCTCTTGCTGCCTTTAGAATCCTCTCTTTAACTTTTACCATTTTTATTATAATATGTCTTGGTGTAGGTCTGTTTTGGGTTCATCTTGCTTGGGACCCTCTGTGCTTCCTGTATCTGTATATCTGTTTCCTTCTTTAGGTTTGGGAAGTTTTCAGCCATAATTTCTTCAAATACATTTTCAATCCCCTTTGCTCTTTCTTCTCCTTCTGGAATCCCTATTATACATAGATTGGCACAGTTTTATTATCCCATAGGTCTCTTATATTGCTTTCATTTTTTTTTTCATTTGACTTTGTCTGCTGTTTTGATTGGGTTATTTCCATTATTCTAGTGTCCAGATCACTTATTCTTTATTCTGCATTTTTCATTCTTCTATTCATTGCCTTTAGTTCAGCTTTCATCTTGGTAAATTAATTTTCTAATTTTTCTTGGATTCTCCTTATAATTTTGAGTTCCTTTTTACTGTAGTCTGCATTTCTGTCAATAGCCTTTTTTAATTCCTTCAGTATTTTCATTGCCTCCATTTTGCACTCAGTATCTGTTAGACTGAAGTCTGTTTCATTGTTCCTTCAGGGGAATTCTCTTGGTCTTTTAACTGGGAGTGATTCCTTTGCTTCTTCAGTTTGCTCATATTTCTCTTACTCTGTGAGCTTAGGAGAAGCAATTTTCTACTGTAGACTTGGATGGCTATTAATATGTGGGAGCATCCCTGTGTAGCTCATGTGGCTTTAATATTTTTTGGCATGAGGGCTGTTTTTGGTTTGGATGCTGTCTCTTTCCTTAGTGTGTTCTGGCCATTATCCTCTTGATAGGGGGTGTCTAGGTGCATGGCCCACATACGCTCCCAGGAAGGCAGGGGCAGCAGTTGGTGCCCAGTTGTGGGATCCTTGGAGGCAGTGCCAGTGGGCCACACACACTCCTTGGGAGGCAGGGGCAGTGGTTGGGGCCTGGTTGCCATGCTGGTGGGCCACACATGCTTCCGGGAAGGTGGGGGCAGTGACTAGCACCTGCTCGCAGGACCCTTGCTGGCAGCAGCATTCTGCATCCATCTCTGGAGTCTGACATGGCAGCCACAGTTTGTGTCCACCCACAGAGCTCGTGTAGGTAGTCACCTGCTGCCTGAGAGCATATACACAGAGAAAGAAGCTCCTATGAAGGTCCTGTCCCTCTCTTCATGCACCCCCCAACAATGGTACCTTCCCTTTCTGGTGGGCCCAGACTTCTTCCCATACTCCCTCGGTTGTGGCGCACCTCACCCTGCCCTGTCAGGCTGTCTTCACACAACCAACCACAGTCCTCTCCCCGGCTCTGACCTCTGAAGCCCAAACCTCAGCACTCAGCCCCCACCCACCCCAGTGGATGAGTGTCTTAGGCTGGGAAGTTCTGCGCGATGGCACTGACCATCTGTGTAGGTCTCTCTCTCTTTGCCCTCCGTAAACAGGTGTCTGTGCTCTTCTCTAGGGCTTTGAAGTTCCCTCTCTGTCCTGGCTTATCTCCCCACCAGTGAGGGGACTTCCCTGTGTGTGGAAACATTTTCCTCTTTCACAGCTCCCTCCCAGGGGTGCAGGTCCCATCCCAATTCATTTCTCTCTCTCTCTTTTTTTCAGTTTTCTTTTGTCCTACCCAGTTATATGGAGATTTTCTTGCCCTTTTGGAAGTCTGAGGTCGTCTGCCAGCATTCAGTAGATGTTCTATGAGAATCATTCCACAAGTAGATGTGGTTTTGATGTATTAATATTTGTGGTAGAAGGTGAGCTCTGTTTCCTACTCCTCCACCATCTTGATCTGATCCTCTTGATGCAATTTTAAATGACAATGTGTTTTTACATTTTCTTTCTGACATTTCATTTTTAGTGTATTGAAAAGCAACAGATTTCTGTGTATTAACCTTGTATCATGAAACCTTGCTGAATTCGTTTTTTAAGTTCTTTGGATGGAGACTTTAGGGTTCTCTATATAGAGCATCATATCATCCGCAAATAGTGTCAGTTTACCTTTTCCCTTCCAATTTGGATACATTTTATATCTTTTTCTTGTCTAATTGTTGTGGCTAGGACTTCCAATACTATGTTAAATAGAAACAGTGAGAGTAGACCTCCTTGTCTTATTCCTGAATTTAATAGGAAGGCTTTCAGCTTTTCACCGTTGAGTAGTTGAGTGTTATGTTGGCTGTGGGTTTGTTATAATGGCCTTTATTATGTTGAGATATGTTCCCTCTACATCCACATTGATGAGAGTTTTTACCATTAATGGATGTTGAATTTTGTCAAATGCTTTTCTGCACCTATTGAGATGATCATGTAGATTTTGTCTTTCTTTTTCTTGATGTGGTGTATCACACTGATTGATTTGCATTTGTTGAACCATCCTTGTGACCCTGGAATAAATCCAGCTTAATCATGGTGTGTAATCCTTTTTACATATTGTTGGATTCTGTTTGCTAATATTTTTTTGAGAATTTTTGCATCTATATTTATCAATTAATTTTTTGGTTTTTGTTTTTTGGTTTTTTTTTTTTTTTTGGTAATGTCTTTTTCTGATTTTAGTATCTGGGTAATGTTGGCTTTGTAGAATGAATTTGGGAGTGTTCTCTCCTCTCCAATGTTTTGGAATAGTTTGAGAAAGATAGGTATAAGTTCTGATTTATATGTTTGGAAGAATTCCCCAGTAAACTGTCTTACCAATTCATTTCAACATTTAGTGATCTGTCTGTTCAAATTGTTTTTACTTGACTCAGTTTTGCAGGCTGTATGTTTCTAGAAATTTGTCCATTTCTTCTAGGTTGTCCAATTTGTTGGCATATAATTGTTCATAGTATTCTCTCCTTTTTTTTTTTTTTTTTTGGTATCACTGTTCTATTGGTTGCTATTTCTCTTCTTTCATTTTGTATTTTCATTTGGATTCTCTTTTTGATGAGCTTGGCTAAAGATTTGTCAATTTTGTTTATCTTTTTAGAAAACTAGCTCTTGGTTTCACCTATTCTATTGTCTTTTTGATCTCTATTTGATTTATTTCCCCTCTGATATTTATTATTTCCTTCCTTCTGCTGACCTTAGACTTTTTTTTTTTTGTGGTACGTGGGCCTCTTACTGTTGCGGCCTCTCCCATTGCAGAGCACAGGCTCCAGACGTGCAGGCTCAGCGGCCACGGCTCACAGGCCCAGCCGCTCTGTGGCATGTGGGATCCTCCCGGACCGGGGCATGAACCCGTGTCCCCTGCATCAGCAGGTGGACTCTCAACCACTGCGCCACCAGGGAAGCCCTGACCTTAGCCTTTGTTTATTCTTTTTCTGATAACTTAGGTGGTAGTTTAGGTTGTTTACTTGAGGTTTTTATTGTTTTCTTCAGGAAGACCTGTATTGCCATGAACTTCTCTCTCAGAATTGCTTGTGCTGCATCCCATAGATTTTGTAATGTTCTGTTTTTAATATCATTTGTCTCAAGGTGTTTTCTGATTTCTTCTTTGATTTCATCATTAACCCATTGGTATGGGTTAGCTGTTGTTTAGTCTCCACATTTTTGGTCTGTTCCTATTTTTCTTTCTGTAGTTGATCTTTAGTTTCATATTGCTGTAGTCAAAAAAGATGCTTGCTGTCATTTTTATCCTCTATTTTTATTGAAGTATAGTTGATGTAAAATGTGTTAATTTTAGGTGTACAGCAAAATGATTTATATATGTATAAATTCAGATTATTTTCCATTATAGGTTAGTATAATGATATTGAATATAGTTCCCTGTGCTATACAGTAGGTCCTTGTTGTTTATCTATTTTATATATAGCAGTGTGTATGTTAATACAAAACTAGTAATTTATTCCTCCCTATGCCCTTCCCCTTTAGTAACCATAAGATTGTTTTCTATATCTGTGAGTCTGTTTCTGTGTTGTAAATAAGTTCATTTGTATCAGTTTTTAGATTCTACAAATAAGTGATATCATGTGTCTCTGTCTGACTTACTTCACTTAGTATGATAATATCTAGTTCCATCCATGTTGCTGAAAATGACATTATTTCATTCTTTGTTATGGCTGAGTAACATTTCATTGTGTGTGTGTGTGTGTATATATATGTATATATACCACATCTTCTTTATCCATTCATCTGTCGATGGACACTTAGGTTGTTTCAATATTTATCCTCTTAAATTTGTTAAGGCTTGTTTTGTGACCTAGTATGAGGTCTATCCTGGAGAATATTTTGTGAACACTTGAAAAGAATGTGTATTCTTCTCTTTTCAAATGTATTGTCCTGTATGTATCAATTAAGTCCATTTCATCTGTTATGTAGACCTGTGTTGCCTTATTGCTTTTCTGTCTGGATGATCTGTTCATTGATGTCAGTGGAGTGTTAAAGTCCCCTACTATTATTGTGTTATTGCAAATTTCTCTTTTTTTTTTTTTTTTTTTGTCTCTTAGTACTTGTTTTATATATTTAGGTGCTCCTGTATTGGGTGTGTATATGTTAACTAGTGTTATACCCACTTCTTGTATTGATCCCTTTATCATTACATAATACCCTTCTTTGTCTTTCATTATAGCCTTTGTTTTAAAGTGTATTTTTTATTATAGACTGATATAAGTATTGTTACCTCTGCTTTCTTGTCATTTCTTTTCATTCCATTTTCATGAAAGATCTTTTTTCAACCCCTCACTTTCGGATTGTGTGTGGCTTTTGCCTTGATGTCTTTTGTCTCTTGCAAGCAGCATGTTGCAGGTTCTTGGCTTTTTAATTCAATCAGCCATTCTGTAGTTTGATTGGAGCATTTAGTCCATTGACATTTAAAGTAATTATTGATAGGTATGTATTTATTGTCATTTTATTCTTTGTTTTCCATTTGTTCTTGTATTTTTTTATTCATTTCTTCTTCTTTTTGTTTCTCCTGTTATGGTTTGATTATTTTCTTTTGTAGTATGTTTAAGTTCCTTCCTTTTAGGTTTTTGTGAATTTATTGTGTTTTTGATTTATGATTACCATGGGGTTATGTATGTTTTCCCATAACTGTATCTACTTGTTTTAAACTGATAATCATTTAAATTTAAACACATTCTAAGAGATCTACAATTTTTTACTCCCCTCTGACCCATTTTGTGGTTTTGATGGTCTAGTTTATATCTTCATGTTTATCCTTTTACTGTTTATTTGTTATAGTCACTTTTACAATTCTTTTGTTGTTGTTATTGTTGTTTTTAATCTGTGTACTGGCTTAAGTGATCTTCAGTCTTTACTATAAATTTATTTGTCATTATTATTGGGATTTTCCCTTTCCTATAGTTTCCTGCTTCTTTTCCATTTAGAGAAAACCCTTTAATATTTCTTTTAGGATAGGTTTAGTGTTGCTTAATTCCTTCAGTTTTTGCTTGTCTGAGAAATTCTTCATCTCTCCTTCTATTCTAAATGATAATCTTTCTGGGTAGCATATCCTAGGTTGCAGGTTTTTCCCTTTCAGCACTTTAAATATATCACATCACTCCCTTCTGGCCTGCGAAGTTTCTGCAGAGAAATCAGTTGATAGACTTATGAGGGTTCTCTTTTAAATGACTGTCTTTCTCTTGCTGCCTTTAGAATTCTCTATCTTTAACTTTTGTCATTTTAATTATGATATCTCTTGGTGTGGGTCTGTTTGGGTTCATCTTGTTTGGAACCCTCTATCCTTCCTGTACATGTTTCCTTCTTTGGGTGGGAAAATTTTCAGCCATAATTTCTTCAAATACATCTTTGATCCCATTCCCCCTCTCTTCTCCACCTGAAACCCCTATTATGTGTAAGTTGGTGCATTTTATATCATCTCATATATCTCATATGTTGCTTTCATGTTTTTTCATTTTTCCAACTGCTGTTCTGACTGGGTGATTTCCGTTATTCTATTTATCTTCCAGATCACTTATTCATTTTTCTGTGTCATTCTGTTGGCTATTCATTGCTCTACATTGTTTTTTATCTCAGAAATTGAA
This sequence comes from Globicephala melas, assembly GCF_963455315.2. Lineage (NCBI taxonomy): Eukaryota > Metazoa > Chordata > Mammalia > Artiodactyla > Delphinidae > Globicephala > Globicephala melas. The sequence goes on from NC_083320.1 coordinate 84,419,941, forward strand.
TTATCTATTTTTTTTTTACTGGGTCATATTTATGGTTTCTAGTTCCTTGTTACAATGGTCTGCATTTATATCAATAACATTTCTTAATTCAGTTAGAATTTTTATTACCTCCTTTTTGAACTTGATGTCTGGTAGACTGATAATCTCTGTTTAATTATTTAGTCTTTTGGGGTTTTTTGTTGTTTGTTTGTTTGTTGCAAAACATTGTATTACCAGGGCTGTGGTAGCTTGTATACAGCAGGTATTCAATACTTTCATACCAGGCACAGCCTTGTACCCCACAAATTTATCTTATAGATATTCTCAAAGGAGTAGGTGGAGAGGTGCATAAAGTTTGTGAGCTTGGTGGCGAGACAGTGGCTGAACAGCCAGAGAGATGAAAGAGTGTAGGGCTGGTTAAGTGGGGAAGCAAGAAGAGAGTAATAAGAATGTTCATTTAATGAGTTTCCCCTCCACTCCCCCAACATCCCATCCCCTCCCAAACAAGTCATTCAACAATAATCATGCATTCATTTCTTTGGGGAATAAGGTAAACCTCAGATTACAGAACCAAGGCAAATAATTTTGCAGAATTAGAATGTGTTCATGCAACAAGTCACAATTCAGCTGGATTAGACTTCAACATGGAGATGACTGTGTTCCTCCAAATAACCTTCAACTTAGGAAGCTTACACTCCTCCAGTATGTGGAAGGACAATAAATACACTTCCTCTTGCTCTCAGTCCCTGAGGGAAAAGTCTTCTCTCTTGATGGACCAACACTTTCTTTTTCGCTGTTCTTTTCCCTTCTCCTTTCCTTGGTTTCCGCTTTCCACAAATCTTCAGATGCAGCTGCTCATCCTGAAAGTCCTGATGCTCGTCTCTGTAGAGGTCAAGAAAATATAGTGCTCCCATGAGTGCAAAATAAGTGTTGTGACTTAGATACCAGTCATAAGTCTCCTTCCTATTGGCCAAAGGCTGCTCACTAAACAGCTTCACCACTTGCATGGATTTGGAATCAGTAGGTCTGGCAACTTCACCAAACAACTGGGCACTCAGATGACTCATGTGAAAGGCATATTCTGAAACTGAAGACATTTCTTGAGCAGCAAGGAGAAAGAGTCCCTAGTCATGGCCTTCCTCTCCTTCACACCCCTTCTTTCAGGGGTTTTGTCTTGCTCTTTTAATTTGGAAGAGCTCCTCTGCCTTTTATTTTACTTAACTTTCTCTGTCTTTATGAATTTAGGAGAAATAGTTATCTGTTGTGTTCTTGAAGGGGTATTTTTATGTGGGAGCATCCCTATGTAGACTGTGTGTATCCAGTGTCTTTGGTGCAAGGGCTGTTTTTGATGTGGATCCCAACCTTGTCTTTCTTCAGGGTGTGCTGGTCACTTTCAACTTGATAGGGGTTGTAGTTAGTACTGGAGGATCTAAAGTCTTCACAGGGTGTCAGGTGGACTTCCTCTCTGTTCTGTGATGGTCACTGCCCTGCCACTGCTCCCCAGTTGCCTGAGCAGAAGCCCTGAGGATTGGGATTGAACAAGCTCTGTTCTCTTTGAATGCATATTTTGCCTCAGAGAAGGGGAGTGCTGAAGTGAGATTTGTGCACTCAGAGCCCTGATTTTCTACATGTATAGGTGTCCATGGCTCAGCTCAGATGCAGCCCAAGGTTGGGTCTCTTCCTCTGTTATGGGCACCCTAGATCTAGTGCAAGTTTGTGGTGTGAAGTGGGCAGGGCAAGATCATACATTAGGCTGGGGTTGGGGGTCAGTGTGTTGTGGCTGCAGGAATTGAGGTGGCTGTGGTGCTGTCAGAGGTCAGTGCCAATCATGTTGGCACTGATTGAGCTACCACCAAAGTTTGCTGCCAGTGCCCTGCCTGGATCATACCCCAGAGTCCCCCAAGCCTCCTCTGAATCCCTAGATTGAGTCTTGTCCCAAAATCTGTCTGTACAAGTTCCAGTGCCAAGCTGCAGCATGGAGTTTGCGGGGCCAGAGCATTTGCTCACCTAGGAGTAGGACTGTGGCTTGCTGACATGGTGGTTCCCAAGGTGCTCCTTGAGTAAGCACCAACAATGGTTGTCATCATCTCACAACCTGGGCCATCCCTGTATCCCTAGATTGAGTCTTTTCCCAGGGCCTGTCTGCCCCAGATCCAGTGCCAAGCTGTGGCATGGAGTGGGTTTGGCCAGAGCATTCACTCAGTTGGGAACAAGGGACCTTGGTGTGCTGGTCACAGTGGTTACTGTGGTGCTGTTTGGATAAGTGCTGACAATTGTCGCAGCTTGCTCCACCTGGACCACCCCCAGGCCCCTGGGCTATCTCTGCATAGCTAGACCAAGTCTTTTCCCAGGACCCAGGGCCTAGATCCCACACCCCACTCAGATTGGGGAGCACCTCTAGGTGGCAGCCAGCTGCCAGTACAGAGCTCTTTTTGCCGTTTGTTGACAAGCTGCACACTGTTCGTGTGCAACTGTACACTGTTTGTGAGTGGAGTCTAGGCTTTTCCAGTCCCATCTGTCTCAGTGTTTCTCCCAGCAGACAGGGGAGCTTGTATCCTCTGTGTAGGACCTTAGGACTGGGATGCCCAGTCTGTGGCTCCCCCAGGGTGAGGGTCTGCCTGAGTGGACCTTCTTTTCCTTACGGATCCTTCTCAGGGTGCAAGTCCCAACACTTTGCCTTTTTTCCATCCTACCCAGTTACATGGAAAACTTTTTTGCAGCTTTTGTTGTATAGGAGTTCTTTGCCAGTTTCCAGTTAGTTTTCTGTGAGAATTATTCCACATGTAGATGTAGTTTTGATGTGTTTGTAGGGGGAGGTGAGCTCCATGTCTTCCTCTTCCACCATATTGATTCAGCCTTCTCTCAGACTTTTGAACATAGATTGCAGAATCAAAATTCACTTCCACCCTGTACTGGGTAATGTTGGGCAAATCACTTAAGTTCTCTGTGATATAGTTATACCATGAGTCATATGAAGATAATAAAATTACCTTCCTTATAGATTTTTAAAATAATGTGAATTAATATTAATAAAATGCTTAGGACAGTGGCTCACATATAGCAAGAGCTATATAAATGTTTGCTATTTTAAAATCAATTACATAGCAAGAATAAATTCCAATAAGGTATGCTTTATACCGTATAAAAAGACTGATAGAATTGTGTTTGAGTTCTCATAGACTCAAAAGAGAGAGCCAGGAGATGACTGTGTGTGTGTGTTCGCGCATGTGCATGCGTGTATGTGTATGTTTGTCTATTTTGGCTCCTTCTTTAATATTTCAACTCTAGTTCACACTCCATTTAGCTAAATGAAAGATGTTTACACTTCCTTTAAGGCTGTTGCTCTTCCAGTCCCTCTGGCAGCAGATATAAGAGAATAACATCCTGCTTTGTGTGGCCAAAGATACCTCGGCTGCAAAAATGTTGTGCTGAATGCGTCTGAGGCAATAAAGGATGGGCTGCTCTAAGACTGTATCATGTTTGAAAGAAGTTTAGTCTTTACCTATCAATTTTCCATGCAGTTAGCTATTATCCTAAAACATCCCTAAACTCCCAGAATGCAGTCAGCAGCTTCAGGAACTGGCAACATTTATAAGCGCCAAGTAAGTGGTTTCATTCTGTTGATCCCCAGTTCCAAAGGATACATGCGGGTTTTGGTCACAACTGGAAACATTTGAATTTATATTTTAAGTGGAAACCTCATTTGCCATTTTAATGTATATGAAGATTGTAACAATTTTATGGAAGGGATATCTAAGAGAGTTTTATAAAAGTTCGAGACTCAATAGGTGATTTATTCCAACATTTTCCCCATTCCTCAATGATTTAGCATAAAGGACAGTAAAACTTCTAGTATTTTCATTAGGGTTATAAAAGTAGAACCTCTTCCCTGTCCTGGTCCCAATTCTTTTCAAAATGTTTGGGAAAAGGACAGTTCTCTATAAATTAGTTCTTTTTACAATAATTATGTATTAAAACCATCCCAAAACTCAGTGACTTACTTCTGTCATAGTCTGCAGATCTCTAAAGTTGGGCTGATCTTGGCTAGGATAAGTTGGACTTGGCTCCAATATGTAGGTTAGGTTCAGGTCTACTTCACATCTCTCTTGTCTTCTTTGGACTGGCAGTAATACATATTTAAGGCATTTCCCTTCATACTGAAATACAGGAGTGTGAGAACACAAGCTCTACAGTATAAGCATATTTCAAGGGTCACACCATACTATTCTCTAATATCCAATTTAAGTCAAGGAGTGGGAAAGTACATTCTACCCACCATAGTATTAAGCTGGGGATGGGTATAAGAAAGGAGTGAGTATTTGTTGAAAAATAATTTTGCAAGCTACACGAACAAATCTGGATAACCAATTCAGTTTTCAGAGTAAGAAGTACCAGGATGATTGTTTCCAGGGCTTGATATTGGTTCAACTTGTCTTTAAGAAGTATAGACAGGGGACCTCCCTGGTGGTCCAGTGATTAAGACTCCGTGCTTCCATGGGATGGGGCATGGGTTCGATTCCTGCTCGGGGAACTAAGATCCCACATGCTGCAGGGCATGGCAAAACAGAACAAAACAAAAAAAGAAAAAAGAAGTACAGACACATGTACTTTGTTAAAATATACTCTCTTCTCAAGGCCCTTGGCCCACACACTCCTTGCATCACTGTAAACACTTGGTGCCAGAAAATCATCCTTGATTCATGCCTTGGGCCATAAAAACTTAAAACGGCTTCTATTCTTCTCTAAAAACTTATTCTTCAATCTTCTGGCTTCTTCCTACCACTCTTCATACCATGAAACCATAATCCATAATTATCAGAAATCTCTAAATTGCCAATCCAAATAGTTTTACTATAAGTCTTCTGAATTCAAGAAAGTTTAATGAGTTATTACTTTATGAACCATAAACTGCAATAGATGGTGGAGATGCAAGACTGAACCACAGTTATGATCTCTGCTCTCATGGAAAGTAAATATAGTTGGGAATACAGACAGATAGGCTATTGTATATTACCATATGAAAACTTCTGTGATAACAGATGAGCAGAGCAGGAAAGGTAATGGAAGAGAGGTATCAGTAGAAGAAGATTGGGGTTCTGGCTTTAGGAAGTGATATCTAAATTGATACCGGAAAGACGGGTGTGATAAAAGGATGGGATGTGTATATGTGAGTGGGTTAGGGTTCTCTAGGCCAAAGAACCCCAAATGTATTGAAGTCAATAAATGTTAAATGCTTGAAAAAATGAAAAATATAGAATTCATTGGTTCAACTAATTTATCCTTTAACAAATATTTACTGGGTTCCTGGAATGTTCTAGACACAGTTCTAAGTGCTGGGATTCAAGCAGACAAAACATAAAACAACAAAAAATATTGTGTGTGAGATAGTAACTCTTCTGGAGAAAGTTCAAACAAGAAGGGTAATATAAGTTGTCAGAGTGAAAGATTCCATTTTAAATAAGTAGGTCAAGGAAAAGCCTCACTAAGAGATTGACTAAAGAGATGAGAGAGCAGGCATATAAAGAATTAGGTGCAGAGTACTCCATGCACAGAAAAGAGCAAGTAAAAGTCTTGCAGTGAAGTAGTGCTTGGTGCATTCCAGGAACAGCTAGGAGGCCTGTGTGATTGAGTAAAGTAAGGAGCAAGAGAGTGATGCAATTTGACCTATGTTTTAATAGGTTCATTCTGACAGCTTGGTGAAAAATAGGATGTAGAAAATGTGTAAGTTAGATAGTATAAATGATGTAACAAACCCCCAAATCTCAGGGGCTTAATAAAATACATGTTTATCATTCATAACAAAACCCAATGTGGATGTTTCTGGGTGGGCAGGTTTCTTGATCACTCTCTTCCAATTAGTGACACAGGGGTCCATATTCTTTCCATCTTGCAATGGAAGGGTCTTCTGCAAAAAGACTCCATGGTTTCTGGAGAAGAGGAAGCGAGCATAAGAAATGAGTACTGCATAATTTATAACCTTGCCTTCCATGGGCTAGAATTATCCACATGGCTCCACCTATTTGCTAGGAGTCAGGGAAATTTAGTTCTTGGTTGGGCATTCACCTTCAAGTAAAACACACATAAACCTAGCCATTTCTACTATATGAAATAAGAACAAAGGAAGGAAAATCAGTTTGGAGGCTATTGCAATAATATGTGTGTGAACAGATAGGGTTTAGACTAGAAGCCTTATAATGGAAGTGGTTGTAATCTGGATATATTTTGAATATAGCACTAACAGGATATGCTTACTGATTTGATGTGGAGTGAAAAGAAAAGGGGAGAAATCAAGATTGACTTTAAGATATTTGGCCTAGGCAATAGGAAGAACTAAATGTCCATAATAGAGATGATGAAGAGTGTAGACGTTTTCTGGGAGATGATGAAGAATTGTATTTGGATTTGTTAAATTTGACTTGCCTACTAGATATTTAAGGACAGGTAAGCACTATGCAGTTGGATTTATTAGTATGCAATACATGGGACAGGTCTTGGATGGACATAAACATTTGGTGATATATAGCCTATTCATAATATTGGAAGCCATAAGTCTTGAGAAAGCTTAGGTGAAAACAGAGAGGTTCAAAAAGAAGGCTTGAAGAAGATGAAAAATCAACACAGTAAACAGAAGGAAAGCAACGATTAAGGTAGCAGAAAAACTAGCAGATGTGACATTCTGCAAGTCAAATGAAGAAAGTGTTTCAAGGAAAATATCATGACCCATAATGTCTGTTGCCAATGATAGGTTCAATAAAGTGAGATCTAAAAATTAGCTGTCAGATTTGGGTCTGAAGGTCATTGATTTCCAGTTCTGGTAGAAAGGTGGGTGTAAAAGCCTGATTGGAGTGGGTTCAAAGAAAAAGAAACATTGGAGGCAGCGAATATAGACAGCTTTTTGGTGAGTTTTGCTGTAAAGAAAAATAGAGAAAGGGACTAGTAGTTATAGGGCAAAATAAAAAGAAGCATTCACTTGTTTTTAGATAAAATTGTGGGCAATTAAGTGCATGTTTGTATGTTATCAGAAATGATCCAGAATGCTGAGGAAAAGTTCATGATTAAAAAGAGGAGAGAACTGGTGGTGTGAGATCCTTCATTATACAAGAAGGTATGAGATCTAATGCATAAGTAAAGGGTCTGGCCTTAGCCAAGAGCATAGAAAGAAGAGGAAACATTGAGTAGATGGGGGTGGGTGAATAAATATGGCAGTCGGAGTCCCAGGAGGTCTTTTCCAATTGCTTCAGTTCTTGCACTAAAATAGGAAGCAAGGTTGTTATCTAGGTGAGTGATGATGGAGGATGAGTTGCTGAAAACTGAGCAAAATAAATAGTCATTTAGGAATGTGAAAGAATAAAAGCACTAGAGGAAAGTAGTGTGATTGCCTGACAACATTAAGGGCCCACTTGAGTTTAAATTAATTAAGATTGAGGCTTTGCCAATTAAGTGCCAGGAGGAGAGAAGAGGGCAAGAGAAATGGGAATATATGTAAGGAAATGATTATGATAATGGGCCATGGAATTAAGCCAGATATGATAATAAGGATTTAGGGGAGTGAGGAAAAATGAAAACATGGTGGGATGTTTGAATGTGTCGAAGAAGTTGGAGTTGAGAAACTAGCTGTAAGTCTATACCATGGTGCTGCAAGAGTGAGAGATTCTGAATTGATATTATGGAAAGAGTTGAGTTATTGGTAACAGCAAGGTCTAACATACGACGTTAGGAGTGGGTGACTGAAAAAAGGCAGAGGCCAAAATCACTGGAAGGGAGCTCAAGACATGGCGACACTAGGGTATCAGTAGGATCATCTATGACTATGTGGATACTGAAATCCTCAGAAATTACATCAGGAGTGTTATTGAAAAAAATGACAAGCTTACAAATTAAACTTTTAAGCAAGGAGGGAGAGGGACCCATTTCACCTGTTAAAACAAAAAACAAAAAAACCTATAACATGGAGGGGTACTGGGTGAGATAGTCAGATGATCTGAGTCTCAAAGCTGGGTGTTTTCTGGAAGAAAGGAGAACCCACCACATTCTAGAAGGGAGCTGACTTAACTCTCAATTGTTTAAGGAAGTAACTGAAATCTTGTCTTCCTGATGAATCCAAGAGCCACAAAGCCTGTTAGTTTCTTACCTGTAATCTTCAATATTTTCAGTTTAGAATGTAGTGTTATATATGCCTATATCAATATATTCTATCACATGAGCATAATACCACACCACAATTGAGAGAGTCACCATCCTGAGTTCAAAGTCCAGTTCTATTTGTGACCGGCTATTTACTTCACTTCTCATGTCTCAGCCCCCTTTCAAGTAAAAGTGAAGTAATAATAGTACAAAGCTCAGGGGTTGTTATGAGGACTCAGTAAATTATGTAAAGCCAATGAAGCAAATGCTAAGTTAACTTACACAATATTGAGTTTGCAGACAATAGTTTAACATACATTGTGAATTTTTAAGAGAGAGCTGTATTATCTGAAATAGAAGAGATTTGAATCCACACAGATACACATTTGAATTCTATCTCAGCTTCTTACCAGTTATGCCATATTGGGCAAGTTATTTAATCTTTTAAAAATAGATGCATCTATAATATCTATTTTACAGAGTTGATAAGAGTGAGACGGCTTAGAACACAGAGGCTAATTCTTATTTCATGTATGAACTAGATTAGTAAGTTTGTCACTTGATATGTATTATAACATGTAAAGCATATGTTTTAATTAGATAAAATAATATAATTAATAATCTAGCAGGTTACACAGAACCTTCAGTGGGGGCATATATAAGCAATGATGGAGTGTAAAAATAGTGATAAAACATTATTGATTTGAATATTATCACAGAAGCATTTCTGGCTAAAATTTTTGTCTAAATTATAGATAAGCTATCTATAAGTCATATAATTTCCTACCTGGGGTCCTACTTCACTGAAAAGAAAAAAAGTTTATTGTGGTACTCCATCTTCTTTTTTGTACTCCCTGTTCCATGTGCCTCAACAGTAAATAGCATAATTAAAAATATATTTTAATGGATGTAAACTTATCCTTTATCCAGATTAAATCCTTGTTAACTCTGGGATGAACAACTGGTTTCTTTCTTCTGACAGGGAATTATGTCCTAAAAATATCCATCAGTCTACAGCCCCTCCTCCATCTCCTGTAACTGTCCCTTTGTTCTGAGCAGTGGTTCCATTATACACTGCTGGAGTATGTATGACACCAACACCTGGAAACACTTTCTTATTCAGGAGTCGAGTGTTAAGGCTTTGAAGGCTCAAGAGTTCAGTGGATGTTTATGAGAAGAAATCTGAAGGACACACCATTGGTCCCTAGTGTGATAGAGCTGTTTAGATACTATCCTCATTTTTGGACTGAAACTTCAAGTATATACATTTGAGGAAAACTGGGACTTCTCTGAGGAAAACTGGGACTTCTCTGAGTTTTATTCTATGAAATAACAGGAATAATTGTTATGACAAAAACATAATGGCTAAAAAAATGACTGGAAGCTATTCTGAAGAAATAGTTTTCATGTCTCAATAAAATAATCCAGGAAGGATTAGAGGTGAATTCTTTAAGACCACAATGTCTCTCACTCTTATTAGCACTTTGTAATTTAACTATCCTGCTTGGAACTACACAAAGATGACTTGCAGTATGGATAATGTATAACTTTAGCGTTCAGTAATCACATGTATTATCAGACAATACATAATGTTATTTGTGTTTTATATTTTAAAGTGGCATAGAAAGTACTGAGTAAAAGAATTCATCAGAAGTGTTGACAAGATTTTTAATTCCTTCTGTTTCCTTTGGTATTTTTCTTACACACCTCAGTTTGTTTATTCTGCTTTTTTATTGCACATTTGAAAATTAATAATTCAATGTTCTAATATTAGCTGTCATCTTAGCTGTGATAAAATTAATAATTCATCAAAATGATATCAAACAAATGGTGCCTTTTTTGTTCTAGATGAGGAGTCCTTTAAGCTTTGAGAAACTACAACTGGTAAATCTATTTCTTTTATTTTAGGTCAAATATTTAAACATTTAAGCTATAATTTTAATGTTTTAATTTTAAATATATAAATCTGTATATATCACAAGTGATGCTGAAAAAACCACCTTTCTCTTGTTATAGTTGGTTGTTCCTGCCCTTGCTCATTTCTTGGCAGATAAGCATTCTTTAGAAAAAAGCACAATAAAAGTGTCATGTTTTGGAAAAGTTGAATATAAATGATTTCTCCTTGGGTTCTGGTCAATGTTGTGCTCTGCCTTTTACAGGCTAGAATTCACTGTAGTGAGTGATGGATACGTCAGAGTTTGAAACTTTTTTTCTGAGAATAATTATATATTTTCTGAGAAAAGGACTTTTTGTGAATCTATTTGAATGTACTTTAAGTTAAAATATTGTGATCGTAAAATATTTTCAGTTAAAAATGTGATTTTTAAAATACTTGCTTTCAAGATTCTTCATAGTTTTCATTTTTTTTTTTTGCCGTACACGGGCCTCTCACTGTTGTGGCCTCTCCTGTTGCGAAGCAACAGGCTCAGCGGTCATGGCTCACGGGCCCAGCCACTCCGCAGCATGTGGGATCTTCCCGGACTGGGGCACGAACTCGTGTCCCCTGCATTGGCAGGTGGATTCTCAACCACTGCACCACCAGGTTAGCCCTTTCCTCATTTTTTTAAGGAGAGAAACTCTTTCCAATTTATAGTTATTGTTTTGGGGATCCTAGGATTGGAAGTGATAACAGTTTATTAAAATCCCACCTGGGGCTCCTTGGTGGCACAGTGGTTGAGAATCTGCCTGCCAATGCAGGGGACATGCGTTCGAGCCCTGGTCTGGGAAGATCCCACATGCTGTGGAGCAACTAGGCCCGTGAGCCACAACTACCGAGCCTGTGCTCCGCAACAAAAGAGGCCATGATAGTGAGAGGGCCGTGCACCACGATAAAGAGTGGCCCCTGCTTGCCGCAACTAGAGAAAGCCCTTGCACAGAAAAGAAGACCCAACACAGCCAAAAATAAATAAATAAATAAAAATGTTACCATTCTTTAAAAAAATCCCACCTGTTTCATTCCCACATTTTTGTGGGGGAAGGGAGAGTCACCAGGAGGCATTTGTGGTGTAGAGCAAAAGACTACACAACCCAGAATTCACATAAGACCCTATATAATTCCAATATAAGTGGTCCACTCAGGGTGATGATCTATCCCAACTGGACTAGATTACCCCAGCATTGTTCTTAATACTAGTAGTAAACATTAAAAGTGCCCCCTTTAACTCTTAAACGTGTTTGGGTTTGGATGATAATACGGTCACCCTACCCATAGACCACATTTTGAGAAACACACAATCCTTGTCTCAATAAAGCATAGCTCCCAAGTTTCGAAGAAGCATTTTGATGTTGTAGATTAGAACTGGCTGTCAAGTTAACAATCAACTTCTATACCTTGAAATGGTTGTCTTCTTCCTGGTCCTCCCTCCCTGCTGACACTTACCAGTGTCTTCTTTGCTGTGTTCTTTTTAAAAATACATTTAAACCCCATTAGTTTATGTTTGGATTATTCAAATAAGCATGTACTTCAAAGATACTAGCACTCACATTAAAATATAGAGTTTTTCACTTAGCTGATTTACTTTTAAGTACATAAACAAATTCTCATAGGTTTACAGGCTATGTGCAAAAGACCCTGATATATTTGCCAATCAATCAGAACAAAGTAAGAGGACATATTAAAAACAGAGGAATTTACGGTCTTCTATCCTTTCCTCCTACTTTTGACAAATTAAGTAGGTGTCTTCACAGCAAAGAGAAGCTGTCCAAAAAGTTTTTCCTCCTCATTTGGTACAACTTGTTTCATTATAATTAATTTATCACAATTTTCTCTTTAAGGATTCTAATTCAACAACTATTGAGTCACCGATACATAGGATCTAACACAGCTCCTTCCATTGATGCCAAGAAAATAAAATATAGTCCATTCTCTTGAGAAGAACATAATCTAGTATAGCAAGTGGATAAACATTTCTTTAAACTGATGTATGTTATATTGGAGTCATATGTAAAATACCATGGGAACACAAAAGTTGGTTAACTCATTTGATTTTTACCTTAAGAAATGCAGCAGTATCTATCTTTTTTCATAGATAGGTAATGGAACATTTTGCCAGGGAATCCATTAACAGCCAATTCTAGTTGAAGACAGTACTGATGTTTTACAAAAATGAGATTTTTCACTGAAGCTTGATTTGACCAACAACATTTGTTGAATAAGGACCGACTATGTGCAAACTATTTTCCTTGGCAATGAAGGTGATATAAAAGTCATACTCTTTGCCCTCCAAATGCTTAAAGAAATACATGTAAAGAGAAGAGCTTAGTTAAGACACTAGGTTTGAGACAAAGACAAATTTCCCGTTGGCTGGGAAAAAAACACGACAATCTGTAATAATGAAGGTCATATTCCAGCTTTGACTTTATAAGATTTTGTAGATTTGTCTGCAAGAATTTTTCTGTGATAACTTTCTAATCAAAATATTCATTGAATAAAATGTTCTGACAAAGATAATGAATGACTCATTGATCTTTTCTGTTCTCTTGGGTTTTGTTTGTTCACTTTACACATATTGGAATATAGGTCTATGCCCTACTCAGTAATTCATTTTATTTAGGGCTCCAACAATCTCCCCTGATGCAACCATACTTCATATCCCTGGGCCCTATGCACATATTTTTGCAATTTAACAATCCCTAATTAACTACACATGCTTTCTAAATATTCTTCAATGTCTAGTATGCTCTACCATTTCACATTTGATGAAGCAAGAACCTGCAGGGCAGAGATCATAGGTTTTGTGAATTCTTCATTTATGTCTCCTACCCATATGTGGTCTTCCATAGATACTGGACCACCTTTTTATTATATCAAACTGAGTTGAGGGATTGAGAAGTCTCAATAATCTGAAGTCAGGCATTATGGGGGAATAACAGATCTGCTCACTAATTAAACATTAGTGAAGATACTATAACACTAGAGAAAAACATAGGCAGAACACTCTTTGCCATAAATTGTAGCAATATTTTTTTGGCTCTGTCTCCTAAAGGAATAAAAGAAAAATAAATGGGTCCTAGTTAAAGTTAAAATTACTGGCCAATATCACAGATGAACATAGATGCAAAAATACTGAACAAAATACTAGCAAACCAACTCCAACAATACATTAAAAGGATCATACACCATGATCAAGTGGGATTTATCCCAGGGATGCAAGGATTCTTCAGTATCCACAAATCAATCAGTGTGAAACACCACATTAACAAACTGAAGAATAAAAATCATATGATCATCTCAACAGATGCAGAAAAAGCTTTTGACAAAATTCAGCATGATAAAAGCTCTCCAGAAAGTGGAAATAGAGGAAACCTACCTCAATATAATAAAGGTCATATATAACAAACCTACAGCTAACATCATTCTCAATGGTGAAAAGCTGAAAGCATTCCCTCTAAGATCAGGAAAAAGAAAATGATATCCATTGTCACCACTTTTATTCAACGTAGTTTTGGAAGTCCTAGCCACAATAATCAGAGAAAAAAAGAAATCTAAAAAAGAAAAGAAATCTAAATTGGAAAAGAAGAAGTAGAACTGTTACTACTTGCAGATAACATACCATACACAGAAAATCTTTAAGATGCTACCAGAAAACTACTAGAGTTCATCAATGAATTTGATGAAGTTGCAGGATAAAAAATTAATACTCAGAAATCTGTTTCATTTCTACACTAACAGCAAAAGATCAGAAAGAGAAATTAAGGAAACAATCTAATCTACCACTGCATCAAAAAGCATAAAATACCCAGGAATAAACCTACCTAAGGAGACAAAAGAACAGTACTCTGACACTGATGAAAGAAATCAAAGATAACACAAACAGGTGGAAGGATACACCATGTTCTTGGAAGAATCAATATTGTTAAAATGACTACACTACCCAAGGCAATCTACAGATTCAATGCAATCCGTAACAAATTACCAATGGCGATTTTCACAGAACTAGAATAAAAAACTTTAAAATTTATATTGAAACACAAAAGACCCTGAATAGCCAAAGCAATCCTGAGAAAGTAAATGGAGAGGGAGGAATCAGACTCCCTGACTTCAGACTATACTACAAAGCTACTGTAATCAAAAAGTATGGTACTGGCACAAAAACAGAAATATAGATCAATGGAACAGGATAGAAAGCCCAGAAATAAACTCATGCACTTATGGTCAATTAATTTATGACAAAGGAGGCAAGAATATACAATGGAAAAAAGACAGTCTCTGCAATAAGTGGTGCTGGGGAAACTGGACAGCTACATGTAAAAAAAAAAAAAATTAGAATATTCTCTAACACCATACATAAAAATAAACTAAAAATGGATCAAAGAACTAAATGTAAGGCTGGACACCATAAAACTCTTAGAGGAAAACATAGGAAGAACACTCTTTGACATAAATCACAGCAATATCTTTTCTGATGCATCTCCTAGAGTAATCAAAATAAAAACAAAAATAAACAAATGGGACCTAATAAAACTTAAAACTTCTGCACAGTGAAAGAAACCATAAAGCAAAAAGGCAATCAACAGAATGGGAAAAAATATCTGCAAATGAAGCAACAGACAAGGGATTAATCTCCCAAATGTACAAACAGTTCATGCGGCACTATGTGAAACAATTATGTGAAACAACTATGTGAAAAAACAACCTAATCAAAAAATAGGCAGAAGACCTAAATAGACACTTCTCCAAAAGAGATATCCAGATGGCCAACAGACACATGAAAAGATGATCAAAGTCACTAATTATCAGAGAAATGCAAATCAAAACTACAATGAGGTATCTCCTCATACCAGTCAGAATGGCCATCATCAAAAAGTCTACCAACAATAAATGCTGGAGAGGGTGTGAAGAAAAGGAAACCCTTCTACACTGTTGGTGGGAATGTAAATTGGTAAAACTACTATGGAGGACAGTATGGAGGTTCCTTAAAAAACTAAAAATAGAGCTACCATATGATACAGCAATCCCACTCCTGGGCATATATCTGGAGAAAACTGTAACCCAAAAAGATAACACACACCCCAGTGTTCATTGTAGCACTATTTACAATAACCAAACCATGGAAGCAACCTAAATGTCTATCAACAGAGGAATGGATAAAAAAGTTGTGGTACCTATATACAATGGAATATTACTCAGCCATAAAAAAGAATGAAATAATGCCATTTGCAGCAACATGGATGAACCAAGAGATTATCATATGAAGTGAAGTCAGTCAAAGATAAATATAATATCACTCATATGTGGAATCTAATTTTAAAAAATACACAAATGAACTTATTTACAAAATAGAAACAGACTTACAGATATTGAAAACAAACTTATGGTTACCAAAGGGGAAATGTGGTGTGGGGGAAGGATAAATCAGGAGCTTGGGATGAATATACACATACTACTACATGTAAGGTAGATAACCAACAAGGACCTACTGGGTAGCACAGGGAACTATACTTAATATTCTGTGATAACCTATATGAGAAAAGAATCTATAAAAGAATGAATATATATGTAAAACTGAGTCACTTTGCTGTACACCTGAAACTAACAACATTGTAAATCAACTATACTTCAATAAAATTAAAATATAAAAAATAGATAATAAAAATAATAAAAGCTTTTGCACAGCAAAGGAAACCATCGACAAAACTGAAAAGACAACATACCAAATGGGAGAAAATATTTCTAAATGATGCAACAAACAAGGTGTTGATACCCAAAATGTGTAAACAGTTCATATAACTCAGTATTGAAAAAATAAACCCAATTAAAAATAGAAATGAATAGACATTGTTTCCAAAGTTGAAACGCAGATGGCCGACAGGCACATAGAAAGATTGCTCAACATCACTAATCATCAAGGACATGCACATGAAATCCACAATGAGATACCAACTCACACCTGTCAGAATGACTATCATCAAAAACAACCCAAATGACAAATGTTGGAGAGTACGTGGAGAAAAGAACACTTGTACACTGTTGGTGGGAATGTAAATTGGTGCAGCCACTGTGGAAAACAGTATGTAAGTTTCTCAAAAAACTAAAAATAGAACTACCACATGACCCAGCAATTCCACTCCTGGGTATATATCTGAAAAAAAACAAAAATTTGAAAAGATACATGCACCCCAATGCTCATAGCAGCATTACTTACAATTGCCAAGATATGGAAACAACCTAAGTGTCCATCAACAGATGAATGAATAAAGGAGATGTGATCTACATATATATATAAATATAACTATATTTATATTTATATAATATAAATATATATATGTGTGTATATATATCACACACACACACAATGGAATACTACTCAGCATAAATGAAGAACGAAATTCTGCAATTTGCAGCAACATGGCTGGATTTGGAGGGCATTATGCTAAGTGAAATAATTCAGAAAGAGAAGGACAAATACTGTATCATATCATTTATATGTGGAATTTAAAAAATACAACAAACTAGTGAATATGACAAAAAAGAAGCATATGCACAGATATAAGAAAAAACTAGTGATTACTAGTGGCAGGGGCAAGTGGGGAGTGGGAGATACAAACTCTTGGGTATAAGATAGGCTCAAGAATGTACTGTATAACACAGGGAATATAGCCAATATTTTGTAATAACTGTAAATGGAAAGTAATCTTTAAAATTGTATAAAAATAAAAAATTTAAAAACATATTTTGTGTTACAGTATGCAAGTGCTACATTCTGAATGTTTATGTTCCCCCAAAATTCGTATGTTGAAATCCTAATGCACAATGTGATGATATTAGTCAATGGGAAGCTGATTAGGTGATTAGGTCATGAGATTGATGTCCTTATAAAGGAGACCATAGAGAGCTCCCCTGCCCACTTCCACCCTGTAAGGATTCAATGAGAAGTCTGCAAACTGGAAAAGGGCCCTCACCCAACCATGCTGGCACCCTGATCTCAGATTTCTATCCTCCAGAACCATGAGAAATAAGTTTCTGTTCTTTATAAGCTACCCAGTCTATGATACTTTGTTATAGCAGCCTGAATGAACTACGACAGACTGGTACCTTGGAGCACACGGGAGCTATAAAGATGAAGAAGATACTAGTAAACCAAGCAATTATAGTTCATGCTTAGGAATCACATTTCAAGTGATGTTGGGTCAAAAATTGAACAAAATTTCTCTTCAGCATCAAACATTCTCTCATTTGTTTCTTTGTCTCTGAGGCAGATAAATAAAAGCTAAAATGAAGAACTTTGATAGTGTACGATTGAAAAATGTGTCTTACGGAGACAGGAACATTGCCATTGTCTAGTATAGAGGTTAGGTTCTCAGGACTACTATGTAGAATTATTTTCTTCCATATACCCTCACAGTATAATAAGATCCCATAATATTTAAAACTGGCAAGTCAAATTTGCTTAGGAAATTTCAAACTTACAAACTTTTTGATCAGACGTTTTTCTCTTCCTATCAACTACATACATTTACTGAGCTTCATTTTTTGTTAGTATCAAAAGCTATTGATTTGCAAGATAAATATTGAGCTGACCTTGCTTTCACCTCGGTGTATATTTACTTCTTAAGTCAAATCTAGAAACTGATCTGACAGCAGTCAATATTAGTTTAAAATTCTTAAAATAGCAGTTTGCTGTAAGGTAATAATTCAGTATTTTATATATTCTGCCTCAAAGAAATAACAAGGCAATGTAAGTTACCAATTTGCTAGATAAAACTATTTCTGTGTCATCTGGTTTCAAACATGAGGATCTCACTCATGCCAAAGAACATCTTTAATGTATCTTCTAATCTCTGACCCAAAGTATTTCAAATACTTTATCCCACTTGCTCGTGGCAATTGAACACCAGCGTCTTGCTTTGCTTCTAATTATAATTAAGCTATATAATTATTCTCTAAATGACTGATGCTTTCTGTTGGGCCCAGTTCCCTCTGGACTGAATTTTACCTAGAGGTATAATAAATATAGTCAACAGCCATAATGGACTTTGGAAGTTAAAGGTAATAATATATTTGTTACTTCATTAATCAGCTTGTTTTTATCTTTTCAGAGTCTAGGAGATATAAAGCCACAGGTCAAAATTTGCATATATTTATACTATAGAGAAAGAAGGTAAGCTTAGGGGCCTGGTCATAACCAAAGTAATATATTCTACAATTTATTACTTTTGTTAAGGCCATAGCACTCATCTTTTACTTACACTATGTCCCAGTGCTTTGGGGGATGGATGACATACTCATACTACAGAATTCCATAATGCAATCACCTAAAAGGTATTTTTTAAAAAAAACTTAAACCTTAATTTTCCATCTAAGTAACAAATAAGGAAATTTTGTTTTTGAAATAACCTATGTCCAATTATGTTCTAAAGAAACAGGTTGTAATATAAAAATATATTTAATCAGACAACCATTTAGGAATTGAGTCTAAATAGCATGGAGATAGATGATGAGGTCAAAACAAAAAACATGTTATATAGTTTTCATTTCACCAGTTAAATGCATCCTACTGTAGGACATTTCAAAGTGTAATATGGGATAGAAGTTATTGATAATCTTTCAAAAGTTTAGTGCATTCTTAGTGAATGACCATCTAACTAGAGCACAATCATGCTAATTGGCCAAACCATGCAAGGAAGATAACAATTGCTTCAGGAAATACTGACACCCACTTGAAATCACATTAGAAAACCTTATGAGTGCAAAGTTAATAATCCTTCCAATACATTTTAAAGAATTTGAGGACAGCTGTGTCTTGTTTATATTCACATCATTACATGCTTAGCACGTATGTGGCTCTCAAATTCATATGCTTACCATAACAAACTTATGCAGATGATTTTTATTCTACATTAATTAACCATCTTTGGGGTTCTTTAGTCAAGTGCTAAATCTAGATTTAGAAGGGACTAGTAAATACAGTGGCTAACTCTATCATGAAGAAAACCCCGCTGGTAAATATTAGAATGGTAAGGTTAGTATTATTCTTTCATTTATTAACTTTTAATCCCACTGTTCTTACAAGCTGCTATTTCTTTTTATCCTGAACTACTTCTTATAATCTATTCCAGCTCCATGATTGTGTGTTTATACTGAATTTAGCATTAGAAGAAATATTCATTATGATACCTAATTGAAAAGATCATGTAGACGAGGTATTTTGAAATGATCAAAATGCAACTGGTAATAAGTATGTAACTGATAAGTTTTGATAGGATTATTTTATGCTATTTTATTTAGTTTTTATGTTACTAACTCATGTCCAAAAGGATAAAAAATATTCAAGGGAAGTCTTCATCTAATTATTCAGTTCTCTCATATATCTAAGAAACTGAAAATGGTTAGAGAGAGACAGTTATTTCCAGAGAATTAGCATTTGAAATTCAACAAAATGAATTCTCTTTTTACCTAGAATTCTTTATATTTTTTGTACTTAGTTTTGGTTAACAGAATGCTGCTTACAGTATCTCTCATTTGTGTAAGTGAAAAACAACTATGTTTTTATTACTTAAAATATTACAAAAAGGGACAATATGCTAAAAATATGCAGTGAACAAATATCATCTGTACAGACTGGAAGAGAACCTTCATAAATTAACCTTATTAGTGCATTACTGTAAGCGAATGCCAAAAACGCTCCTAATTTGCATTAAGATAGATTTTTCAGGTTGGCTGCATGATTTAATTAAAGAAAAGATTAAGAATCATTAAACAAGCTGCTCTACCTTGCAATAACAGAATTCATATCTGATTCAGGTTAACGAAAACACAGATGGTGATTCAGTAACTGTTGAGTTGCTGTAACAGAATGAAAATGATCCCATTAGTTCTCTGGAAATGTGAGGGAATTTGGAAATTAGTATGCAGATACATTGTATGGTGCTAGACAGCTTGGTCTGCTCGGATCATCGCTGATTATACTTTGTTTGGGTTGGCAACACTGAACTTAATAAATGAAAAAATGTTCCAGTATACCACAGTTGGAAACTGTTCAAGGTTGAAATAGGTGTGCAGGCTTTCAAAAGGAGAGAGTTAAGTAAACAAATGTCAATCAATTCAGAGCTGGAAACTTTTTTTTTTCTTTAAAGAATGTGTCTGTTCTTGAGAAGCAAGTGTCATAAAAATGGAAACCCTTTACTGGATACATATGTCCGTGTGGTATTTATTATTACAAAAGTATTTTAAATGCATAGTACCAGTTTAAGGGAGATGTGCAAGCATTTAAACAGATTTTTTTTTTCTGGCAGAAATAGAAAAATTCAGTCACTATAAGGATTATTATATTTTTCACAAAAAAATCAATATAATTCTGATGGAAAATGTTATGACAGGATAAAAGAAAAGTGTAAGTATAATGGCTATTGAAAGTTTAAAGGTGTCAATAAGGACCACAAACTAATCCTCAAGGAGCCTTCTGGGAAAGAACAGCTTAAACAAGTAGCATAGTCAATCACGGCAGCTGACAGAAAAAGCCATCGCGTTCAAGATCTCAACTGCACAAACTGCCTCCATTTTAAACACCTGGTTCACGCCATCAGTCTGAGTGCTCAGCATCTGACTCTTTGGAATGAATCTCAGTGCCTTAGCAAAAGACCCTTCTGGACAGAGGTCCTCAAAGGCAGGCAGCAAGTGACCCTGTTTGGTTAACATGTTACAATAAAGCAGATACAACAGCAGCAGAGTTAAAGTTGATTTTGGTCTTATAATAATTTCCTAGCAACTAACTTAAAGGCCAGAACACTGATCATGTGGAGTGCTCAGGGGGTTACAATACAAGTGGAGGTGAGTCATTCCGGATTAAAATGTTCCCTGTTCATTGTGTGTTACAATCTTTCCAGATATTGTACTATACCACAATTTTATCCTACATATGTAAAACATCTTAAAAATTTGACACCACATAGTCTTGGACAACCCATACTTTCTATGTGATAATACTAATCTCATGGAAGACATAAGCCCATTTTCAGTATTAGCACAATAAGTCTTTAAGCAGATTGACTTTTCTCTGGCCACTATTCATTTCATTAAACTTTTTAAGAATATTTATCATGTTTTTTTCCCAAAACTTACTAAAAATTATAGTCTACAATGCATAATAGCTTCAACACCTGGCAACTTTTAAAAGTACATATGTTATTATAAACATGAGTGTCTTAATTACAAATGACATCCCCATGGTTCCTCTATTACAAGCCCTTTTTATGGCTTTCAAACTAATTTCTAAGGAAATAATATTATTGAGAAGAAATACTACAAAATACTTTCCATGCAGTAGAGGATACAAACTCAGTATATAATTATAAAGGCCTTGGTACACCTCCATTCCTTTTAAGCACAACTTTATATCTGTTTTGTTCTCTTAAAAAAAATCCATGCCAGTTTCCTCAAACACTGTACTATCAAGAAAGACACTTGACTTTACTGGAGAATTATACTAAACATATAAAAAGAAATTATACCTATCTTTCTCAAACTAGTCCAAAACTTTGAAGAGGAGGGGACACTCCCAAATTCATTCTACGAGGCCAACATTACCCAGATACCAAAACAAGACAAAGACATTACAAAAAAGAAATTTTGGGCCAAAATCTTTGATAAATATTGATGCAAAAATCCTCAAAAAAAAAAAAAAACCCCAAACCAAATCCAACAATGCATAAAAAAATCATACAGCAAGATCAAGTTGGATTTATTCCAGGTTCACAAGTATGGTTCAACATATCCAGATCATTCAATGAGATACACCACATTGAGAAAAGGAAAGACAAAAACCACGATCATCTCTATAGATGCAGAAAAAGCATTTGACAAAATTCAACATCCATTCATGATAAAACTCTCATCAGAGTGGGTATAAAGGGAACATATCTCAACATAATAAAGGTCATTTACAACAAACCCACAGCCAACATAATACTCAACAGTGAAAAGCTGAAAGCTTTCCTGCTAAATTCTGGAATAAGACAAGGATGCCCACTCTCACCACTTATATTTAACATAGTATTGGAAGTCCTAGCCACAGCAATCAGACAAGAAAAAGAAAAATGTATTCAAACTGGAAAGAAAGAGGTAAAACTCTCACTATTTGCAGATGACATGATGCTTTATATAGAGAACCCAAAAGTCTCTACCCCAAAATCTATTATAACTAATAAATAAATTCAGCAATGTTGCAGGATATAAGATTAAATATACAGAAACATTTAATTTTTAGTGTAAAGAAATGCAACATATCAGAAAGAGAAAGTAAAAACACAATCCCATTTAAAATTGCATCAAAAAATACCTAGGAATAAAGTATGCAGTGAAAACTATAGAACATTGATAAAGGAAATGAAGATGATTCAAAGAAATGAAAAGATAGCCCATACTCTTGAATTGGAAGAATCAGTATTATTAAAATGCCCCATACTACCCAAAGCAATCTACAGATTTAATGCAATTCCTATCAAAATACCCAGGACATTTTTCATGGAACTAGAACAAATAATCCTAAAATTTACATGGAACCAGAAAAAGAACCCAAATTGCCAAAGCAATCCTGAGAAAAAAGAAAAGAGCTGGAGGTAAACCCTCCCAGACTTCAGCCTATATTACAAAGCTACAGTAATCAAAACAGCATGGTATTGGCATAAATAGAGACACATAGATCAATGGAACAGAACAGAAAGCCAAGAATTAAACCCACAGATCTACGATCAGTTAATTTATGACAAAGGAGGCATGAATATACAATGGAGAAAAGATAGTCTCTTCAACAAGTGGTGCTGGGAAAGCTGGATAGCTACATGTGAAACAATGAAATTAGAACATTTCCTCATACCATATACAAAATAAACTCAATGGTTTAAAGACCTAAATGTAAGACATGACACCATAAAACTCCTAGAAGAGAACACTGGTGAAATGCTCTTTGATATAAATCATAGCAATATTTTCTTAGATCTTTTTCCTAAGGCAAAAAAATAAAAGCAAAAATAGACAAATGGGATCTTATCAAACTTAAAAGCTTTTGCACTGCAAAGGAAACCATCAATAAAAGGAAAAGATAAACTAAGGAATGGGAGAAAATATTTGCAAATAATGGGATCAACAAAGGGTTAATATCCAAAATTTACAAATAGCTTATACAACTCAATATCAAAATAACAATCCAATCAAAAAATGGGCAGAAGACTTGAATAGATATTTTTCCAAAGAAGACATACAGATGGCTAACAAACACATGAAAAGATGTTCAACATTGCTAATTAGAGAAATGCAAATCAAAATCACAATGATATATCTCTTCATACCTGTCAGAATGGCAATCATCAAAAAGTCTACAAATAACAAATGCTGGAGAGGATGTGAAGAAAAGTGAACAATTCTATACTGTTGGTAGGAATGTAAATTGGTGTAGCCACTATGGAAAACAATATGGAGGTTCCTTAAAAAACTAAAAATAGAACTACCATTTATCCAGCAATTTCAATCCTGGGTATAGATCCCCCAAAAAACAAAAATGCTATTTCAAATAGATACATGCACCTCAACATTCATAGCAGCACTACTTACAAAACAAGTAAGACACGGAAGCAACCCAAGTTCTCATCAACAGATGACTGGCATAAGATATATATGTGTACAATGTGATATATATGTGTACAATGGAATACTACTTAGCCATAAAAGAGAATGAAATATTGCCATTTGCAGCAATGTGGATGGACCTAGAGAAGATTATCCTTAGTGAAATAAGTCGGAGACAAATACTGTGATATCACTCATAAGTGGAATCAAAAAATAATACAAATGAATGTATATACAAAATAAAAACAGACTCACAGACATAGAAAACAAACATGGTTATGGGTGGAGGGAAAAATTACGGGTATGGGAATAACAGATACAAACTACTATACAAAAAATAGATAAGCAACAAGGATTTACTGTATAGCACAGGGAATTATACTCAGGGTCTTATAATAATCTATAGTGGAATATAATCTGTAAAAATTATCTATGTTGCACACTGAAACAGATACAATACTGTAAATCAACTATATTTAAATTAAGAAAAAAGGAAAAAAAGATGCTGGTATATGAATTGCATGTAAAATATGCTTCTATTTTAAGTTGAAATGTTTAAGAAACTAGATCAAGGTATTTACCACTAACAGTATAGCACTGTCCCTGTTACAGATCGAATGGATGCCACCTTCACACTGAATGCACAATGATTGTTAGCTACATTTAAACACGATTGTCTGAAGATTTTCAGGCACTTCCCTCCCCCAATGTTCAATAATGATTTTAACTAGATTTTTCTTGTACGGCATCAGTTTTATTCATTATCTCTATGTCTAAATATTCTCTTGAAAAGTTTGAAGCCAAGTGAACAGAGGTTTTGGAAAGATTTATGATACATGGCAATTTTTTATGCTATTTAAAATTACTTAACCCATTTCCTTTAAAACAAGAGACTATTCTGTGGCAATTGGTAATTACTTTTTTATTGTTATGAAGCTGTTTATAGGTGTTGCAATATTAACTCTGCAATGACTTGGGAGAAAATTTGATCCATAAACGTAAAAAAATAAAAGGAATAAATAAACAGTGGTCTTCTCTATTTTATAAAAAGCTTCATGATAGGATTCTTTATTATAAAAAGTTAATCCCTGATTGCTATAACTTACTTTACCGAATAAAGCAAATATTTACCCATATTTTAGATAAACTTTCCTATATGACATCAAGTTGGGTAAATATATAGTATAAACCAATTTCACAATGCTATATTATGTTTCAAAGACCATCAAAATTAAAATACACTTTAAATATAAACCAAATATGGGGCTTCCCTGGTGGCGCAGTGGTTGAGAGTCTGCCTGCAGGGGACACGGGCTCGTGCCCCAGTCCAGGAAGATCCCACAAGCCGCGGAGCGGCTGGGCCCGTGAGC
Organism: Globicephala melas; assembly: GCF_963455315.2. Classification (NCBI taxonomy): domain Eukaryota; kingdom Metazoa; phylum Chordata; class Mammalia; order Artiodactyla; family Delphinidae; genus Globicephala; species Globicephala melas. The sequence continues at coordinate 84,444,976 of NC_083320.1, forward strand.
CATGGCCACTGAGCCTGCGCATCTGGAGCCTGTGCTCTGCAACGGGAAAGGCCACAGCAGTGAGAGGCCCGTGTACTGCAAAAAAAAAAAACCAAAAAACCAAATATGTGTAGAAGAATGAAGGTTTGGTATTACCTTTAGTTGCTCTGCACTTGTTATCTTTCCTTAAGTTACTATTTAAAAATTATCTATTATACTGCACATGGTCCCAAGATTTAAATTACTTTATTTTTCAGTATTACCCTGTTACTATTTGTATTTCATAGATTATCAAGTAGAAATTTTTAACTTACCAAAATTTTCATAGCTAAACAAGATTGGAACATGGCGCTTCTGATGCCAAATTCAGTTATCTTCCCTTAAATAGATATTAACTTTAACTAATGCAACTATTGCAACCCTAACTATACTTCTGATTCAAAAAAGCCATTTCGTGGTAAATAATACAGGTAAGGGGCAGTTCTGTCTTCAATTTGTAGTGTACCAAATTGATTTTGACTTGCTGACATGTTGTTTCACACAGTGTTGTGTAACTTGTTTCTCACATGTGTGGTCTATGTTTCCAGCAATGTAGATTTAAGTACTGATCTCAGTCACCACTGTGCCCAGGATGGAGAATGAATGCCTCTGCCACAGCACCAAAATCCATACAAAAAAGGAATCAAAGTCTCTACTGGAGAGAGTCTTTGTTTACTTACCCACAACCAATAAATTAAGGAGTACATTTGTTTAGCATTCACTTATATGAACAAATTGTTTCCATAGAGTGGTGGGGAAGAGTTCCTTACCCCAAATTCCTGGAGGAAAGTCAAGACTATGTTCAAAGAAAAGAGGGCCCTGAGCTACTAATTATTCAGCAACCACATTAATCTGCCTACCTGCCCTGGAGAAATTTTGTTCTAGCTCTTGTCCAGAGCAGACCCACTATTCTCCATGCTCTGCTTAAGGCTCACCTGTTCTTAATAGAAGGAATTCTGTCTACTGCAAAGGCAAAGTTAAAAATAAGTGGGTGAGGGAGAGAATGTGTTCAAAGAACAAATTATACTGTCCATATTAGATAAATGGAAGCAGGGGAAGGAGCTCTATGGAGGAGAGACAAAGAGGGGATGGGGAGAGGGAAGGGATAGGGGGAGGGAGAAGGGGGAGGGAGGAGGGGGAAGAGAAGGAAGAAGCAAAGGTGAAAGGAGGAAGAAAGAGGGGAGGGGGAGAGGGAGGAAGAAGAAGAGGAAGAAGAGAAGGAAGAGAAGAAGAGAGAAATCATGATGCAAACCAAAAAAAAAAAAAAAAAAAAAAATTAAAACAAGACCAAAAAGAGGAGTGGGGACAGATTGTGAGATGACAGGGGAAAACTCATGATAATCCATATGCCAAAACAAAAGTGTCATGAATCCAGAGTTGTTGTTTCTTCTTCTTTTTCCCCAATTAACATTCCACCCTCTTCCCCTATCTTCTCATGGACTAAACTATGGACACTCCTTCCCTGACAGGGTTCTCATTTTCTCCCTCAGCCCACAGATCAGCCTTGGTAGACAAGGCATGAAAGCATGGTCATTAGGTCAGTGCCACTGTCCAACAGCTAACAAAAAGGGCAAAGAAAAAAATGGCGGTAATCCCCATAAGCAGGCTAGTTTAGAGTTATGCCAAGGAGGTGCCAGGGAAATCAGTAAATATTTCAACTGTCAACAAAGTTAACAAACATCTTGGTACTTTGTTACTTAGGTCACCTCATCCTTTTTAACTATAATTCCCTCAAGGGTCAAAAAAGGACATTAGTATTTAAACAGAAGGCAACTCTAGGAAATGGGAATTTTTTTCTCTATGCATGTATTTTAAGTTTCTTTTGGGTATAGCATCCCACGGGACCAACGAAAGCTTCAATTGTTCTATTCCCTGATATATTTTATGTCTTTCTACATCTTTATTGATCAATGGCGTCTGGCTGCCACAACTCCCTTCAAGATAGAGAACCCCCAGGGCTTCCCTGGTGGCGCAGTGGTTGAGAGTCCGCCTGCCGATGCAGGGGACACGGGTTCGTGCCCCGGTCCGGGAGGATCCTACATGCTGCGGAGCTGTGAGCCATGGCCGCTGAGCCTGCGCGTCCGGAGCCTGTGCTCCGCAACGGGAGAGGCCACAGCAGGGAGAGGCCCGCGTACCGCAAAATAAAAAAGTAGAGAACCCCACAGGATCTGTAGAAGTAATTCCTCAGTAAAAATAAGATGGGTTGTAGTCTCACAGCCTAATGCTGTGCTGATTGCTTTGCCATACGTACTGGTTAAGTTGTGTAAATGTGACATCAAAATGAAAGAAAAAAAATGAAGACTAAAGAGGGTAGAATTAATAAAATTAGACATAATGTCCACCTTAAATGCTATGATAAGAATTAAATACACATAAAATATTAAGCTTTCAATACATTCGTTATCATTAACAGTTTTTATTATTTATGAAATGTGTAGACAGATACATGATACAAGGATTTCATGTGGATCAGCGTATTAAAATTGAAATTTTAGACAGGAAAAAATTCCCTTTGTTTCTCCCCCAAAGACAGCCCATCTTTCTCTATAATCTCCCAAAGTACATCTAAGTGGCAAGTCAAGATTTTTCAGATTTCATAAAATGGGAAAGTGGTATAGTCTCTTTAGCCTGCTTTGCCTCTAGAGAAAATAGAGGTGAATTTAACTGGTATACAATTGTTTTGACAGCTAAGGTATCTGAATCAGTCATATTTCTGGGATGTAATTGGAGATGGGATCCATTTTCAATGAACACTGAGTACTTCCATTCAAAGCATCAGTTTCATTATTTGGTTCTCCTTCCACGTATCATGGCAATACATACTATGGAGCACTAAGATAAAATTGTGGAAATTGGAAAAATACTTCCTAGAGATACTGTTTGAATTTGGGAATAACTGTTATAAGTTCATAGAAAGAAGTTATAAATCTAAGACACAGCTAAAGAAAGAATTTGCAATTTCCAGTGACAGCTCCAGTTAATAACACAACTCTGTGTAGGACCTGAAGATTTACAGAGCCTTTTGGCAAGATGATCACTGTACTTTCATGTAAGATGATGTTTCTTACCATTACAAGGTGCTTTAAGGGCAAGCTAATTTATCCTAATACCCACTGGAAAATATTGTAGAGATTGACAGATTTTTTTTTAATGGAGAAAAACATTGAAAAACAGTAAATTATGCTATAAAGTGACATTCACATGCTCAGCACAGTTCTTAGTCTATGGTAAGTACTTAGTAAATATTTATTGATTGATCAAACTATTGTCCATGCTTTAAAATTCCTAAATGGGCCTAAAATTAAGAGAATGATTCTTTTCCTAATTAATAAGCAAATTAATGAAAATTAAGAAATATAAAGTCAGATTTTTTTAATACAAGTTTGTTCTGGGAATTATAGTATATAGAGGCTCAGAATTTTAAGTATTATATGAACCTAAATATCATCTGGTACAACTCAATCATTTTTTAGATGATTATATAGAGGTCCAGATACGTTTTAGTAGACTTTTGAAAATGATGGTGAATTAGTCTATTAGTACATTATTCTTATGGAGCTAAAGGTCTATATTTTAGTTTAATAATTAGGATGAAAATAAAATCTTTACTAATATAGCTAGATCAGAAGATCAAAATAACAGTTTGACATTGACACCTATATTTACTAATATCAAGCACCAAATCGAAGGTGAGACAGGCCAGTCTGAAAAATTGGTTATCCAGGACCCAGTTACCTGATACTCAGATACTCACCTCCTATTTGGGATTCAAAACAAAACCAAGAGTTCAAAATTAAGAGATTATTTTATGTTTAGTTTTTAAAAGAGCTACTGAAATGCTGTTATGCATATTCAGGGATCTGGGTTCGATGGGCTGTCCCAAACCTAGTAAGAAATTACTTAAGTAGGGAGCTTACTTTGGAAGACCCAGAATACAGGTGCCTGTGTCTGTTTAGTAACTACATTCACTGCCAGCAGTAAAGAGGGGTAGGGCTTGGGCCTGCACTCCCAGTTTCCTAGGGCAAAGGATGTGAGTATTCCCATGCACAAGATGTGGGCCACATGGAGAAGAGGGGCCACTTGTGGCCTCTTAGGTTCCTGCTGAAGAAGGCCTGGCAGGACAAGGGACTCCAACAAGGAGAGTTTGGGACGAGTAGACATGGAAGACCACGAGGTGAGAAGCAGGGGCAACCAGAAGAATAAAGGATGCAGCATCCATGCCACAAAATATTGTCAGAGGGACCAATGCAGGGCAGGAAGAACTCATAAAAGTGCCCATGAAAGTCAGCATTAAACATCTGCTCAACAGAGGGTCTCCATGACAGCTGACAATGGCACCCGCCACATGGGGCTAGCTATACTCTTTCCCCACGACCTCTCAACCTCCTCAGTCTGACCTTTAAGAGGTCAGAAGTAACAAAATGCTGGAGGAGGAGGAGAAATGGATGGTAGGGGAGAACCAAAGAGAAGCACAGACTTCCCTGCCCTCTCCTGCTGCCCCTAGCAGGCCCTGATCTGGGGGAGAGAAGACTTAGTGCCTGATCAAGTTAGAAGTCAGGATTATTCCAGAAGATGAGTGTTCTATTTTCTGAATTGAAACTGGGTTTGTGACTTAAAGCAACCAGAGGACTTTTATTACCAGTAAATGCCTAGAGGGGAAATAGACCTGCTAGTACTTCTCTAGTGACTGGGAAAGACTTTCTTGGATTAAATAAATTTTAAAGGGATAGTGGCAGCCTAAAATAAAGTTATATTTTGCTTATGTTCCACAAATCCTGCATGAGCTTATAGAACTCTTCACTAATGCAACTATGAAGTATATAGGAAAATACACATCACATTTATTGATATTATAGTATTAACTAGCCATAAAATACTTCCAAAAAAATTCAGCAAATTTTGCTATGAGACTAGCCACCTCTTTTCAGGTTCTTCTATCGTTTAGCTAGTAGGAATTTGGTTAGAGCAGTCATTATCAATTGGGGTGATTTTGTCCTCAGTGGATATTTAACAATGTCTGGAGACATTTTTGGTTGTCACAACTGGGGGTTGCTGCTGGCATCTAGTGGGTAGAGACCAGGGATGATGCTAAACATCCTACAATGCCCAGGACGGCCCCCACAGAAAAGAATTATCTAGACTTAAATGTCAATAGTTTCATGGTTGAGTTAGAGGCATAATTAAGTAACTATTGTAAGTTAGCCAGCAAAGCTGAGAAAAGACACCATTCAAAGCTTGCAGATTTAACAAATGAAATCTGGATAGCCTATAGACTATCTTCCCGTATTCTCACTGGCTACCTCTTGTCAGTTCCATCTCCTAGAACTTCCTTCTCTGATCTATCTATTCTTGGAGTGCCTCAGAGCTCAATGCCACCTTTCCTATTTATGTGTCTCTAGTTAGTGTCATCTCAATTTGTAAAATAAACAGGCTAGAACAAATGAGCATTTGGGTTGTTTCGACCTATGACATTGAAAGATTCATGTATTTAACAATTTTTTTCACAAATTCACAATGGGGGGAAAGAAATAATGTAAAGTAAATAGCAAATGAAGAGAAATAATGTACATGAATAATTTGATGAACAAAACAACTTATAAAAGTACGTTAGTATGGGACTTTGGTCCCAATACATTTTCCAATCAGATAGATTTAATGATATGGAAACTATGATGGTTCTGCCTTCTATTCTACATTCTGATTTAATTATGATGCAAGGGGTGAGCTTATTGGTGCCTGATGTGGTGCCTAGAGCCAAAGGGTGTTCAGTAAATGTTTGTGACATGAAAGAATAAAATATTTCCCATTGTTATTAGGGAATCAATTTTTGTGATTCTTTCTAGATCATGCAAGTACATTTTTTTTCCTGGGAGATGTGGAAAGTTCCCTCCCTTCACTCTGGACATATCTCTAAACTAGTAGAAGTATTTGCCTATAAGCTCAGCTCTCAAATATTAGTAATAAGGGCAGATTAGTCAGTGAAATCAATGGCTACTCTCATTTAATAATCCTGAAACAACCTATCTACTTGACAAGAGTACCTTGGTTAAATTAAGTAGATGGTCATAAATAGATAGCTATTCTTTCATTTAGGGAAGAACAGAATTTGGAAGATGAGCAGAGAGGGAAAGTCAAGGTAAATTCTAAACAAACTTTCTGATTTTACATACAATCTACTAAAAACCTCTTCTGTTTACTCCCACCCTTTGCCTGCTTTATTAGATACATAGGGAAATTTATGCTTCTTCTACTTGAAACATACAATTTTATTAGGAATTTGACCACCTAAAAAGAGATCCAAACCATCTCATGTCTACAGAACCATTCCGACAAAATGGAGAAATACCTTTAATTTGAAATATTCTTGAGAGGGATCAATGTTACCCATGCCCACGCTAATTCTAAAATTAAAACTTTAATGTTTGGGACGAGGGGAAGATGGCGGAAGAGTAAGACGCGGAGATCACCTTCCTCCCCACAGATACACCAGAAATACATCTACACGCGGAACAACTCCTACAGAACACCTACTGAACGCTGGCAGAAGACCTCAGTCCTCCCAAAAGGCAAGAAAGTCCTCACGTACCTGGGTAGGGCAAAAGAAAAAAGAAAAAAACAGAGACAAAAGGATAGGGACAGGACTTGCACCAGTGGGAGGGAAGTGTGAAGGAGGAAAGGTTTCCACACACTAGGAAGCCCCGTTGCGGGCGGAGACTGCGGATGGCGGAGGGGGAAGCTTCAGAGCCGCAGAGAAGAGCACAGTAACAGGGGTGCCGGGGGCAAAGCAGAGAGATTCTCGCACAGAGGATCGGTGCCGACCGGCACTCACCAGCCCGAGAGGCTTGTCTGCTCACCCGCCGGGGGGGGCGGGGCTGGGAGGTGAGGCTCGGGCTTTGGTCGGAGCACAGGGAGAGGACTGGGGTTGGTGGCTTGAACACAGCATGCAGGGGGTGAGTGCAGCTAGCCGGGAGGGATGCCGGGGAAAAGTCTGGACCTGCCAAAGAGACAAGAGACTTTTTCTTCCCTCTTTGTTTCCTGGTGCACAAGGAGAGGGGATTAAGAGCGCTGCTTAAAGGAGCTCCAGAGACGGGCGCGAGCCGCGGCTAAAAGTGCGGACCCTAGAGACGGGCATGAGACGCTAAGGCTGCTGCTGCCGCCACCGAAAAGCCTGTGTGCGAGCACAGGTCACTATCCACACCCCCCTTCCGGGGAGACTGAGCAGCCCGTCACTGCCAGGGTCCCGGGATCCAGGGACAACTTACATGGGAGAACGCACGGCTCGCCTCAGGCTGGTGCAACGTCACGCTGGCCTCTGCCGCCGCAGGCTCGCCCCGCACTCCGTGCCCCTCCCTCCCCGCGGCCTGAGTGAGCCAGAGTCCCCTAATCAGTGGCTCCTTTAACCCCGTCTTGTCTGAGCAAAAAACAGACGCCCTCCAGCGACCTACACGCAGAGGCGGGGCCAAATCCAAAGCTGAGCCCCTGGGAGCTGTGAGAACAAAGAAGAGAAAGGGAAATCCCTCCCAGCAGCCTCAGAAGCAGCGGATTAAAGCTCCACAATCAACTTGATGTACCTGCATCTGTGGAATACATGAATAGACAACGAATCATCCCAAATTGAGGAGGTGGACTTTGAGAGCAAGATTTATGATTTTTCCCCCTTTTCCTCTTTTTGAGAATGCGTATGTGTCTGCTTCTGTGTGAGATTTTGTCTGTATAGATTTGCTTCCACCATTTGTCCTAGGGTTCTATCAGTCCGTTTTTTAAAAAAATATTTTTTCTTAATTATTTTTTATTTTAATAACTTTATTATATTTTATCTTACTTTATTTTATTTTGTCTTTTCTTTCTTTCTTTTTTCCTTCCTTCCCTCCTTCCTTCCTTCCTCCCTCCTTCCTTTCTTTCCTTCTTTCTTTCTTCTTCTACTAATTATTTCTTTCTACATTTTCTCCCTTTTATTCTGAGCCATGTGGATGAAAGGCTCTTGGTGCTGCAGCCAGGAGTCAGTCCTGTGCCTCTGAGGTGGCAGAGCCAACTTCAGGACAATGGTCCACAAGAGACCTCCCACCTCCACATAATATCAATCAGTGAAAATCTCCCAGAGATCTCCATCTCAACACCAGCACCCAGCTTCACTCAACGACCAGCTAGCTACAATGCTGGACACCCTATGCCAAACAACTAGCAAGACAGGAACACAACCCCACCCATTAGCACAGAGCTGCCTAAAATCATAATAAGTCCACAGACACCCCAAAACACACCACCACACGTGGACCTGCCCACCAGAAAGACAAGATCAAGCCTCATCCACCAGAACACAGGCACTAGTCCCCTCCACCAGGAAGCCTACACAACCCACTGAACCAACCTTAGCCACTGGGGACAGACACCATAAACAATGGGAACTATGAACCTGCAGCCTGCAAAAAGGAGACCCCAAACACAGTAATATAAGCAAAATGAAAAGACAGAAAAACACACAGCAGATGAAGGAGCAAGATAAAAACCCACCAGACCTAATAAATGAAGTGGAAATAGGCAGTCTACCTGAAAAAGAATTCAGAATAATGATAGTAAAGATGATCCAAAATCTTGGAAATAGAATAGACAAAATGCAAGAAACATTTAACAAGGACCTAGAAGAACTAAAGATGAAACAAACAACGATGAACAACACAATAAATGAAATGAAAAATACTCTAGATGGGATCAATAGCAGAATAACTGAGGCAGAAGAACGGATAAGTGATCTGGAAGATAAAATAGTGGAAATAACTACTGAAGAGCAGAATAAAGAAAAAAAAAATGAAAAGAACTGAGGACAGTCTCAGAGACCTCTGGGACAACATTAAAGGCACCAACATTTGAATTATAGGGGTTCCAGAAGAAGAAGAGAAAAAGAAAGGGACTGAGAAAATATTTGAAGAGATTATAGTTGAAAACTTCCCTAATATGGGAAAGGAAATAGTTAATCAAGTCCAGGAAGCACAGAGAGTCCCATACAGGATAAATCCAAGGAGAAACACACCAAGACACATATTAATCAAACTGTCAAAAATTAAATACAAAGAAAACATATTAAAAGCAGCAAGGGAAAAACAACAAACACACAAGGGAATCCCCTTAAGTTTAACAGCTGATCTTTCAGCAGAAACTCTGCAAGCCAGAAGGGACTGGCAGGACATATTTAAAGTGATGAAGGAGAAAAACCTACAACCAATATTACTCTACCCAGCAAGGATCTCATTCAGATTTGATGGAGAAATTAAAACCTTTACAGACAAGCAAAAGCTGAGAGAGTTTAGCCCCACCAAACCAGCTTTACAACAAATGCTAAAGGACTTCTCTAGGCAAGAAACACAAGAGAAGGAAAAGAACTACAATAATGAACCCAAAACAATTAAGAAAATGGGAATAGGAACATACATATCGATAAATACCTTAACTGTAAATGAACTAAATGCTCCCACCAAAAGACACAGATTGGCTGAATGGATACAAAAACAAGACCCATATATATGCTGTCTACAAGAGACCCACTTCAGACCTAGAGACACATACAGACTGAAAGTAAGGGGATGGAAAAAGATATTCCATGCAAATGGAAACCAAAAGAAAGCTGGAGTAGCAATTCTCATATCAGACAAATAGACTTTAAAACATAGACTATTAGAAGAGACAAAGAAGGATACTACATAATGATCAAGGGATTGATCCAAGAAGAAAATATAACAATTGTAAATATTTATGCACCCAACGTAGGAGCACCTCAATACATAAGGAAAATACTAACAGCCATAAAAGGGGAAATCGACAGTAACACATTCATAGTAGGGGACTTAAACACCCCACTTTCACCAATGGACAGATCATCCAAAATGAAAATAAATAAGGAAACACAAGCTTTAAATGATACATTAAACAAGATGGACTTAATTGATATTTATAGGACATTCCATCCAAAAACAACAGAATACACATTTTTCTCAAGTGCTCATGGAACATTCTCCAGGACAGATCATATCTTGGGTCACAAATCATGCCTTGGTAAATTTCAGCAAACTGAAATTGTATCAAGTATCTCTTCTGACCACAATGCTATGAGACTAGATATCAATTACAGGAAAAGATCTGTAAAAAATACAAACACATGGAGGCTAAACAATACACTACTTAATAACGAAGTGATCACTGAAGAAATCAAAGAGGAAATCAAAAAATACCTAGAAACAAATAACAATGGAGACACGACGACCCAAAACCTATGGGATACAGCAAAAGCAGTTCTAAGAGGGAAGTTTATAGTAATACAATCCTACCTTAAGAAACAGGAAACATCTCGAATAAACAACCTAACCTTGCACCTAAAGCAAATAGAGAAAGAAGAACAAAAACCCCCCAAAGTTAGCAGAAGAAATCATAAAAATCAGATCAGAAATAAATGAAAGAGAAATGAAGGAAATGATAGCAAATATCAATAAAACTAAAAGCTGGTTCTTTGAGAGATAAACAAAATAGATAAATCATTAGCCAGACTCATCAAGAAAAAAAGGGAGAAGACTCAAATCAATAGAATTAGAAATGAAAAAGGACAAGTAACAACTGACACTGCAGAAATACAAAAGATCATGAGAGATTACTACAAGCAACTATATGCCAATAAAATGGACAACCTGGAAGAAATGGACAAATTCTTAGAAATGCACAACGTGCCCAGACTGAATCAGGAAGAAATAGAAAATATGAACAGACCAAACACAAGCACTGAAATTGAAACTGTGATTAAAAATCTTCCAACAAACAAAACCCCAGGACCAGATGGCTTCACAGGCGAATTCTATCAAACATTTAGAGAAGAGCTAACACCTATCCTTCTCAAACTCTTCCAAAATATAGCAGAGGGAGGACACTCCCAAACTCATTCTAGGAGGCCACCATCACCTTGATACGAAAACCAGACAAGGATGTCACAAAGAAAGAAAACTATAGGCCAATATCAGTGATGAACATAGATGCAAAAATCCTCAACAAAATCCTAGCAAACAGAATCCAACAGCACATTAAAAGGGTCATACACCTTGATCAAGTGGTGTTTATTCCAGGAATGCAAAGATTCTTCAATATATGCAAATCAATCAATGTGATATACCATATTAACAAATTGAAGGAGAAAAACCATATGATCATCTCAATAGATGCAGAGAAAGCTTTCAACCAAATTCAACACCCATTTATGATAAAAACCCTGCAGAAAGTAGGCATAGAGGGAACTTTCCTCAACATAATAAAGGCCATATATGACAAACCCATGGCCAACATCGTCCTCAATGGTGAAAAACTGAAAGCATTTCCACTAAGATCAGGAACAGGATAAGGTTGCCCACTCTCGCCACTCTTATTCAACATAGTTTTGGAATTTTTAGCAATAGCAATCAGAGAAGAAAAGGAAATAAAAGGAATCCAAATCTGAAAAGAAGAAGTAAAGCTGTCACTGTTTGCAGATGACTTGATACCATACATAGAGAATCCTAAAGATGCTACCAGAAAACTACTAGAGGTAATAAATGAATTTGGCAAAGTAGCAGGATACAAAATTAATGCACAGAAATGTCTGGCATTCCTATACACTAATGATGAAAAATCGGAAAGTGAAATCAAGAAAACACTCCCATTTACCATTGCAACAAAAAGAATATCTAGGTATAAACCTACCTAAGGAGACAAAAGACCTGTATGCAGAAAATTATAAGACACTGATGAAAGAAATTAAAGATGATACAAATAGATGGAGAGATATACCATGTTCTTGGATTGGAAGAATCAACATTGTGAAAATGACTCTACTACCCAAAGCAATCTACAGATTCAATGCAATCCCTATCAAACTACCACTGGCATTTTTCACAGAACTAGAACAAAAAATTTCACAATTTGTATGGAAACACAAAAGACCCTGAATAGCCAAAGCAATCTTGAGAACGAAAAACGGAGCTGGAGGAATCAGGTTCCCTGACTTTAGACTATACTACAATGCTACAGTAATCAAGACAATATAGTACTGGCACAAAAACAGAAAGATAGATCAATGGAACAGGATAGAAAGCCCAGAGATAAACCCATGCACATATGGTCACCTTATCGTTGATAAAGGAGGCAGGAATGTACAGTGGAGAAAGGACAGCCTCTTCAATAAGTGGTGCTGGGAAAACTGGACAGGTACATGTAAAAGTATGAGATTAGATCACTCCCTAACACCATACACAAAACTAAGCTCAAAATGGATTAAAGACCTAAATGTAAGGCCAGAAACAATCAAACTCTTAGAGGAAAACATAGGCAGAACACTTTATGATATAAATCACAGCAAGATCCTTTTTGACCCACCTCCCAGAGAAATGGAAATAAAAACAAAAATAAACAAATGGGACCTAATGAAACTTCAAAGCTTTTGTACAGCAAAGGAAATCATAAACAAGACCAAAAGACAGCCCTCAGAATGGGAGAAAATATTTGCAAATGAAGCAACTGACAAAGGATTAATCTCCAAAATTTACAAGCAGCTCAATAACAGAAAACAAACAACCCAATCCAAAAATGGGCAGAAGACCTAAATAGACATTTCTCCAAAGAAGATATACAGACTGCCAACAAACACATGAAAGAATGCTCAACACCATTAATCATTAGAGAAATGCAAATCAAAACTACAATGAGATATCATCTCACACCAGTCAGAATGGCCATCATCAAAAAATCTAGAAACAATAAATGCTGGAGAGGGTGTGGAGAAAAGGGAACACTCTTGCACTGCTGGTGGGAATGTGAATTGGTACAGCCACTATGGAGAACAGTATGGAGGTTCCTTAAAAAACTACAAATAGAACTACCATATGACCCAGCAATCCCACTACTGGGCATATACCCTGAGAAAACCATAATTCAAAAAGAGTCATGTACCAAAATGTTCATTGCAGCTCTATTTACAATAGCTCGGAGATGGAAACAACATACGTGTCCATCATCGGATGAATGGATAAAGAAGATGTGGCACATATATACAATGGAATATTACTCAGCCATAAAAAGAAACGAAATTGAGCTATCTGTAATGAGGTGGATGGACCTAGTGCCTGTCATACAGAGTGAAGTAAGTCAGAAAGAGAAAGACAAATACCGTATGCTAAAACATATATATGGAATTTAAGAAAAAAAATGTCATGAAGAACCTAGCGTTAAGACAGGAATAAAGACACAGACCTACTAGAGAATGGACTTGAGGATATGGGGAGGGGGAAGGGTAAGCTGTGACAAAGCGAAAGAGAGGCATGGACATATATACACTACCAAATGTAAGGTAGATAGCTAGTGGGAAGCAGCCGTATAGCACAGGGATATCAGCTCGGTGCTTTGTGACTGCCTGGACGGGTGGGAGAGGGAGGGTGGGAGAGGGAGGGTAGGAGGGAGGGAAATGCAAGAGGGAAGAGATATGGGAACATATGTATATGTATAACTGATTCACTTTGTTGTAAAGCAGAAACTAACACACCATTGTAAAGCAATTATACTTTAATAAAGATGTAAAAAAAAAAAAAAAGCAAAAAGAAACTTTAATGTTTGATGAATTAAGGTTCATCCAGAGACGTAACAGTGTAAGAACAATTTCTGATTCCAGAATGTGAATTTTGCATAAGTGTGTTTGCAGTCTGAAATAGACTATAATCATCTAATCAAATAAGCTTTGAAAATGCCGATCTTCCTTATCTCCTGTTTCCCCATTCCCTTTCATTCATCCCTTTTCCTCGATCACTTCTTTTATTAGGTTGGCCAAAAAGTTCGCTTTTTCCATAACATGGAAAAACTCGAATGAACTTTTTGGCCAAATCAATATATTTTGAAATGCATTATCTTTCTAACCAGTTGACTAAGAACATGAATCCACTAGGTACTTGATGTTACCTTGAATTGCTGCAATTCCATGCATATGTTAGGTCTACAGTACATAGCCCATGGGCCTTTTTTTGGCTACAAATAACAATAATTTCTTGTTTGCCCTTTCGTGTTCTGTTACTTCCCATTAGAGGTAGAGTGGCATGTTACTGACTCACACTATTTCAGTCAGATCACACATAATACAGCCCAATCCAGCAGGAGTGATCATAAAAAGAGAATTATCTCTCACCCTGGGAGGTTTGCCTTTCCTGGTCAAAGGTTGAAAGAAACGTATGGAAGTTCACATTAACACCGCCCACGGCTTACCAGGCTCTGAATACAGCACAACTTTAGTAAGGGCACTCCATGGACATTTTTGCATAGGTTGAGAGGGGTACAGTGAGGAGATATCAGTAAAAATACCTGCCAGCAAAACCCATAGTGATAGACTGCCATCTAAAAATACCAGCATTATCCAATTGCTAAAGCATTGTAAGAGAAAACAGATTTAAGATTCAGAATGCACTTTCTTGTTGCTTTTGTTTCCATGTTCCTTGGGAAGAAGACAAAATTAACAAACATTCATGTGTCTTCATAAGATTGTGCTTTTGTAAAAACCTCATTAATTCTAAAGTAACTTTAGATGGGACCTAAGGGTAAAGGAGGCAGAGTAAAAGTAAAACACAGTATCTCTTTCCTGCAACATCTCCTCACTGCTCCAGGAAAAAAAAAGGAAAACCTACCACCACCATAAATGCCTCAAGGGTAACACAGAAAGGGTAAGTTCATTATGGCAGCCAAGCAGACAAAATGGAACATTCTAACGTGGCTTGTATTTTTGCTATGCCTTCCCTCTCATTACCTAAATATAGTGCTGGAGAGACAATGTGAATGAGCAGAATTTAAAGAAAACTATTCAATTTAGAAAGAAACAGATTAATGACCCGGGATGAGATGGCGGGGTGTGGGGGGGGGGGCAATTACAAAAAATGTACTGGGCAAAGTTCCTACCTACAGCGGCAGGATCTCAGGGGACAACATAGAAAGGGCCACCTGGGCTTCCCCCATTATTTATGCTCAGTTTAGGGGGGTAACCAGAGAGGTAGCTGCCAATTATCAAAATCAAATGAAGCTGAATATCTCAGGTAATAAAAATAGAATTTATGAGAACTGAATATAAAGAGAAAATAAGACAATATCTTTGGAAACAGAAAAGGTGGGAGGATAAAACAAGCCCGAGGTGCTGCGTGACCTCCTTGCCCCCAGTTGTCAGCATTGATGCCATGGGCACCCTAATACGTTCCCTAGTTAATGCAGATTTTGATTCAGGAAATCTGGGGTGAGGTCTGAGATTCTGCATTTCTAACAGACTTCCTTGTGATGCTTGTGCTGCTGGTCCATGAATCCTTCACACAGCAAGGAATTAGAAGAAATTAACAAGTGGACCTGGCTCCATTATAGCAGCAGAGGTCTTAAGTTTAACCAGAGAGAGGAAGAGAGGGGGAGAAGGGAGAGGGAGATGAAGGGTGGAAGGGGGGAGAGAAGGTGAGGAGGCAGGGAGAGAAATTGATTGATTTAAGTCCTAGACTGTTGCTTCCATGTTCCTAAATATTGGTATGCCAAAACTTTAGAAAAGAGCAGAATCTACAAACTCCAACAAGACAGCATGTACATAATCTAACTGAGTTCTTCCCTCTCCCCCTTACTCCCCTATGCATGTTGCTACACACATACACACACATACACACACACACACACACACACACAAACGGAGAGGGAGAGGGAGAGGGGGAGAGGGGGAGAGGGGGAGAGGGGGAGAGGGGGAGAGGGGGAGAGGGGGAGAGGGGGAGAGGGAGAGAGGGAGAGAGGGGGAGAGGGAGAGAGGGAGAGAGGGGGAGAGGGGGAGAGGGGGAGAGGGGGAGAGGGGGAGAGGGAGAGAGGGAGAGAGGGAGAAAACTACTCCCGACACCTGAAACTATAGAGAAAGCATGTTGGAGTTCTGAAGTGAAAACAACCTATCCTTAAATAAGATAGAAGAGGGTACAGGGGAATTTGTCCCTTATATATTAGAACATAAGAGCTTGAATAAAGACTCTCTGTTAAGTGAAAGCAATGAAAATAAAAAGTGCAAAGACAAGTATGAAAACATACTTAAAAAAAAAGAAAAGCAAAATAAAATGGAATACAGCATGCAAAAATAAAATAAAATAAAGCAGATGAAGGCCACAGTCTAGAAGAACATATAACACAAGGATCAAAATAATATTTCCTAGGACTGATTCACACTAAAGAAGGCTCAAAGATGAGTGACTTAGAAAAAGAAGAGAATTAGCTGAAAATGGATGTGGTCTACCTAAGAGAGCAAAATGTGAAAAAATAAGTAAAAGAATGTGCACAACTGCACTGTGAGGGAGATGTCATAAAATCTTTGTGATTGCAGAGAAAAAGGAATAAAGATTTTGAATAAATAGCAGTATTAATAAAATTGGGAACATATAGTCAATACAAAAATATTTGGTGTTACCAAATTAGAGATTTGAACATATGGAAAGGAAGTGCTCAATTAATTAATAGACGAGTTAATGCAATTTAATTATACATGTGGATTTAATTTATCAAGTCAATATAAAGATAAACTGAGACAAATTAAATGGATAGAGCTAGATTACAGAGCAGGTGCTGTATCCATGAAACAAGAACAGCATGCTATTTAAAAACAAATATTAAAGCAAAAGCAATAAGGAAAGCCCAGAGCTTTTGAAAGTTAAGTATATTATAGCAGAAAGGAAAATTCAGTAGAATAGGAAAATAAATGTGATTTATCTCCCAGACATGTAAGCTCTCAAATTATTGAAGTACAATACACCCTTCTCAGGAAATTCCTAGAAGATGGTCAAACAAAAGACTAATTCAAGAAAGACACAGACATATAATCTAAGAACAGAGGCAGTTGGTAAGGGCAAGACTGGGGTGATAGCTGTGTAGCAGCCATGAAGCACAAGCCTCTATTAGACCAGGTGAGCAGGCTATACAACTGATAGACCACTGATGTGTTTAGACACATTGAAATGAGGTTTCCTCTAGGTAAGTTCTGGGGGAAGATTTAGTAATTAATACAAGGAAAACTAAAGCAAACAAAAAGCAAGGTAATTATTAACTTCAGGGAAAATCATAAATTGTTCAAGATGGGAAATGTAATTATAGTCTCCTATGTGGATCTTCTGTAAATAGGATTTACATATTAAAAATAATATGAAATCTGAGATAGAATTATGTTGCGAGGATGTGTCACGTCAAATAACAATTATGCCCATGTAACATTTTACTTGTATTAACTCATTTAAATATCCACGGTAGATACCATTATTATCCCCAACTTTTTAGGCAGGAATTTGTCTAAATTTGATAGTTTTAATAACAAAAAAAGAAATATTTTCTTGAAATACAGAAAGGCCCATTTGTGTTGCAGTAATAAGTGTATAAGGAAAGCCAGCACCAGAATACATCCCAGTTAAGCTATTAAAATGTAAGAATTGTGAAAGAATTTTTCAGGTACCTGAACAGGAATAAAATCCAGGCTAATATCAGGATTTTTTACACAATATTCTTTCATTCATTCCACGAATGCTTCTGGAGTATTCCCTACATGTAAGATGGTTTCAGGCCACAACAAGACAAAACAGACAAAACTATCTTTCCTCATAGAGTTTATCTTCTCACTAATTCAATGACAGAAGACAATGGAACAATGTGTAAAAGGTCAGAAAATATTAAATGCAGATCCAATACTGTTTAAATAAAACATGAAAGGACAAATATTCTCAAACATAAAAATGCTCAGGAAATTCAGCACCTGTGAGCTTTTTAGTTTCAAGCCAACCAAGAGTTAATTCCAAATAAATCACTCAGGACAAGAGAGACAGTGGTAAATGAACCAGGAGCAAACATTTGATAATGTAAATATAAACCTACTTCAAAATAACTATGAGAATTTTATTATGAAATGTAATAAAATTATTATAAATGTTATTATACAATTATTTATAATTTAAAAATGTTAAGATTCAGAACGAATAGAAAAAGTAAATTTTCATTTTTCTTTTTATCATGTAGCTAAAAGTTATTGAGCTTAGCCTCTTAATTTTTGTGATAATCTTTTCCTTGAGAGGAATTTTTTTTAGTAACTAGTATATCTAGGAATAATTTTAAATGTATCTGGAATTTAGGAATTTCTTCAATATTATTCAGGGATTTTTAAATTCTTGTTTTAAATTAAGTGAAATTATGAAATTTGATATGACATACATATATATAACTTTATGGTTTGGGGTATGTTTTAATTTTCTTATTCATATTTACTTTATTTCTCGAATTTAATATAGAAAATGTATAAAATTATTTTTTGCAGATTTTATTTTGGCTTTTGTTTTTTCTAAATACTTTCTGCATCACATTTAGATGACTGCTAAAGTATGTTAAATTTTATCTTTAAATTCCAATCAGGAAACTGTTCTGTCACAAAAAGGATCAAAATGTAAATAACCCTTCCTGGTACTGCAACAAAAAATAGAGTAGTAAGGATGATATGATAATCAGAAATTCCAGGTAGAGACTGCAGTTCTGAAGAAAGAAATTTGTTGCTTCCAGGACAGTAAGGGATTCATAAAAATCATGTAGCAGAGCACTGGAGAGAACAAAATGCCTTGGAATTTCAGGATGGTTCTAAAAATAAACTGAGCAATTACAAAAACCTGGAAAATCTGCAAACATTGGGGAATGACCCCTTCCTGAACCAGAAAGAGAATCAGCAGTTTCTCAAAAACATACCAAGTAGAGGATTTCAGAGGGTCCAAACTAGATACTGTTCTCTTAATCTCACCCGAGGGGGAACTGGTGACACAACGGTAAGTCATCCAGTTGTGGTTGTTTACAGTTATATTTAATTTATGCCTAGGGTAATCCAGCTATTTCCACTGTGCACATTTAATTTGTCTTGGTTTATCTTTTCATTGACTTGATGTGATTCTGAATTAAAGAACCCCATCAGGTATTTTAATAGATTAATTTAGGCAACAGGTATCTAGTGAGCACTGAATATGTGGTAGGCCTTCTGCTAGGTGGTAGGGTTACATTGTTGAAGAAGACGATTCTTTCTTTGGGGAGCTTAGAATCTGGAGAAGAGTCAAATAAACAGGCTAGTGTAACATAGGATGCTCCCTCTAACTTTTGCAATCAAAATGCTGGCACGCTCTTTAGCAAAACTGGAAAAGGATACTTCTTCCAGATAGCTGGCTTTCACAGAGTCCCTTTACAGGCAGGTATTTGAAGACATTACTTACACACCTTGGGTTCTTTTCCAACAAAGCAGATGCCTCTAATCTCACCCATTAACATGGTCTCACTCAGTTCCCTTTGTGACTGTAACACATTTTCTGATGACAAATGAAGATTAAGGTTTCGCACATATTTAGAAGGCCTAAATTAAGATTCCATATCCAGCTTTAATCACATTAACAATCACCTTCAACTAGAAAAGTACAGAGAAAATAGCCATGTATCATAATGTGACATCAACCCATCTTTTAAAGCCTTTATCATGTATTTCACAAATGTTTCTTGAATCCTACTAGGCGGCAGGCACGGTCATCCTGCTTGAAACCTATGTGAGCCTTTTAGCCAAATTCAATCCCTCAGTTTTCTCACACTCTTTCAATCTCCCCTAGGTGGAAAGTTTGCTCACATCTCCTTTCCATCTGAAATGTTCTTCTTTTTGCTTCTGAAATTTCTGATTCCTACTTGCTTTTCACAGCCCCATTTATGTTCCAGATTTTTAAAGCATCCTCTGATTGCTACAAACCATAATGATCCCCATTTTACTTTCAAATGTTTTACGGAACTAATCTTCTCAAGAACCAAATTGAAACTTTGTACGTTATGTTCCGTATTTCCAGTTACTTTCAATATGTTGGGATTCCCCAAACTGACTGAAATTCTGAAAGTTGGGGGCTTTGTCTCATACTTGGTATACTTGACATTTTCTACCCCAGGACCTTACTCCTGGTAAATATTTAATAAAGCTCAGTGAACCTTTTGCTTGCTTGTCATTTTCCCATTCCCTACATTTTCTTCAAGTTAGTAGTGCTCCATTCTGTAATGGCAAAAGCCTCTGTGACTTCCCAGAATTCTGCATTCAGGTATAGAGAAGTTGAATAAAGCTGGTTGTGTGTTCTAGGCACACATTTCTGCCTCCACAGATGGTCCCTATAGCAGAAGGTTGAAAAAAAAGGAATCAAAGTACAGGAATCACCATCATGCATCGGCACATGGCAGCAGTGATTGCTGCTCAGGAGATAACAGATTAGCAAAATAAGAGAGAGGAAAACTTGAATGGGACATTTAGACAAGAAAAGTGGAGCCCCAGCTCAAGATTTTCCACATTTTAGGTTTGATAGTTCCTAAAAACATCTATCAAGTTCTGCCTGCATTTCCAAACAGAATACATCCTCCACTGGCACTCCATTTCTTAAAGTAGCTTCTTTACAACATTTAACAGGCCTCAGTTAGAAATATGTGTGTATAAAAATGTAAGTGGTCGTGCAAAGAGAATGTGACAGGTAGATTGGATGGAGAAGAAGGGGAGGGAGTGAAGATGGTACAAACAGCCATGACACAGTCATTGCATCACAATGCACGAGAGTCTCTTTTCCACTCTCTTTAGGAGTATGTCGCCATTTCAGAACACCCAAGATCGAATCATGGCTGTCAAAGACCCATGCTGCATCATCACATTGCTGGTGGCCAGGAGCCAGAGCTGTCATCACTTGGTTTTGTGCAGCTTAGGGAAGAAAATCTGATTGTTCAGCAACATGTAATCAGCTTTACACAAATCTGGAAGATGTTACCCTAAGACTAGATGATATCCAGGCCCTGGAATTTGTATGGACAAAGAAAATGAAGGATTTGCTTTAAGATAAAAACTGTATCTGTGGCAAGAAACTTGAGACATTGGGACAAGATTCAAGTCAATAAGTTTAATAGTAAAGCTTTAAGAAACTGGGATTACATCCCAAACAAGCCAGGCAGGTCTACAGAGCAGTGAGAGAAGCCAGGGTCCAATTTCTAGACTTTTCTGTCTTCAATGGCCAGATATCACTTATAATACATTCTTCAGAGACGGCACACTCCCGTGAGAAATAGAATTACAGTTACTAAACACCAAGATGATAGAAGTTTTAAGAGTTAAACTGTCTTGATTTAACTGCTTGCCATGTGACCTATAAACTTCAACATGTCATTCTGTCTCCATTAACTACTCTTTATTAGAAAAAGTAGGGATGCTTTTCCACTAAACACTAGCTCTACTAATATTTTGATACAAATTTTTTTTTCTTCCTTCCTTTCTTCTACTCCCCCACCACTCCTCCTGGTGTGCTAATGTAGCAGAAGTGGAGTTTCTAATATTATGTAGGATTGGGGAAGGAAACAGACTCTTTTAACATCAAAAGTTGCAGCAAATATATTCATAAGAGGCTACTCTACAAAACGTGAAAGACTGCTCTCCCCTGAGAAAATGCATCCTGTGCCCTTTCCAATCAATGCCTCTGACCCCTTCTTTCACCATCCTCAGGGGCTGAAGTCTGGCCTCTGAATTTAATTGACTACCAGGGGAAGAAGAATGGGAGTAACATGGGGGTGAGCATGAGGTGCTGTGGGTCCTCAGAAGACAGGTACTGAATCCAAGTCAAAGTCATTCACGAAGACTATCAGAAAAGCAATGGTATTAAGTGAGTCTTGAAAGGTGAGTGGAAATAGTCAGTGCCTATTATTCACTAGATACCATTTTAAGTACTTTATACATATTAGTTCATTTAATTCCCCTAGCAAACCCTTGAGGAAGGCACACTTGTAATTCCCATGCTGCAGATGAAGAAACTGGGCAGAGAGAGGTTAAGTAACTTGTCTATCACCTCCACATGGAGTAAGTGGTAAGTGGGTTTGAGGCGTGAACCCAGACACCACACTCTTTCCCATGATGCTTTACTGTGTATGTGTGGAATTGCCCAGGCAACGAAGAAGGTAGTTTGGACAGGAGTCACATAAGTAAAGGCGCAAAAGCATGAAAGAGGATTTGTGTTCAGAGATCTAAAAGTTGGGGGAAATATATAGGAGAAATTATTGAAAAGTCACCTGTAGCCAGGTTCAGAAATGTTATGATTTGCTGATTTATAGATAACTGGATAAACTTTTAATATTAACTGATGTACTTTCTCTGGTATGTCCTCATCTAATGGTTGTTTATACAGTTGTCTCTCCTTTGTCTGCTGGGCCATGAGGCATTGGTTGTCCCAAGAGAGGGTATGATAAATCGGAGGGAGAAAACATCTTCAGTTTGAAAAGGGCTTTGGAATTCCAGAGAACCTCAGATTATTGTGTTTCTAAACACTAAAGTACTCATGGCATAAGATTCTTACCAGAAAAGACTTGGACTAATTCCTAGTGGGTAAGAGAAGATCTCTGGAAATACAAAATATTCTACAGGTTGAGGAAGGGGGCAGGAAGGAAAGTAGGGATGATATAAACCTTGGCTAGGGTTGGGTGTCTGAGAAAAAGGTGAATGTGCCCCCAAATCAGATCAAGTCTAGAGAGCTAGCAGGATCCAGAGTTGTCCATTACCCAGCATTGTAAGGGGCCAGTAGCACAGACATGGCTTCACAGAACATCTAGATAGAGAGAGCTTGGCTGAGCACATTTCCAGAAATCCCAGAGTAGAAGCACGTAAAGGCAGAGGCAGAGAAGAGCATGATACCTCCTCTGAGAGAGCTGGCCTGGAGAGGCTTTGAGTTTGCACTAAGAAAACAGCAATAAAGAGCATGTGCTCAGGAGCAAAGGTCCCATGGGTGATCTAAGTCTCAGTAGATGTCAGTGTGAATGGATGCTGACAACCTGGACCAGATTCCTCTCTCCCCACTCATCTTATACACACTTGTTCTTAATACTAGGTACTCCTTTCTCAAGGATTGAGTTTAGGGATGGGAGACTATTGGATGAGGATTTAATTTTCAATACATAGTGAAACAAGGCTTAAATAGGAAATAGGTTCAGTATAGAAAAATTAAATTCCTTATACACCTCAATTTGCAATTTGCCATTCATGCCTATTACATGCCAAAGTTTTATTGTGTATATGTGAGTGTGTGTGTTCTGCAAGGTATAAGCAAATTGAAGGTGTGCACTCTGAGATGCAATTTAAAAAGAGCAATCAATTAGGGGAGAATAGGTGGAGCTAGAATATGGAGGAAGCAGTAATACTGGGATGGGGAGAACCAACTTCTACCCGATGAGCAGGTTTTTCTCATAAATGGACTTTACAGTAATTTTACAAATGTATACACACATTTATTTACTCACTTTCCAAACAAATGTGCTTATTTTTGTCACACTGAGTATGACTACTGAAGGGCACTATTTTCTTTCCATCTGTGGCCTCCTCATTCCATGTGTCAATTTGCTCCAGACAATGACTCTAGGCCTTTCTTGGACTGGTCCTGCCTACCCTGTCCTTGGGGTGATTTAGATATTCAGATATTCATTCCTCAACTGACTCCTAGCAGTTCAGGGGCGAGCATTTTGGTTTTTAATTTCTTCTAAACTCTTTGCACAAGTGTACTCACCCAGTACTGTAAAACCCTGTTGCAATAATTCAATTTATAACATGCTTCTCCGAAGTTTTCAACTGTGTTTACTTCATTTTTAAGTTTTTCTAAATTTAGCAATGTTAAGCAGGTAGTTTGATTTGGTTCTGAACTGCAAAATCAGTACCCTGTTTGCTAATACTGAGGATCCGATTTAATTTGAATCTTATTTCAAACAACCATAACTTTGTGCAACTCTATATTTTCCTTATCTTACCTTTTCATTTGTTAATATATACCAAAGTATGTAAGCACTTTCCAATGACCTTAAACCCTTTTATATAAGTCTTAATCCTCACCTCAACCTTCATGTACTGTATCCACATACTTTTATCAGTATTTGAATATTTATTTTCTTTTTCTGTGATATATGTTCTAAATCTTGCCCTATGACGACCTTGCAATGAAGGATATCTAAGGTATTTAACTTGTCTAGGCTCAACTTCCTCATCTCCAAAGTATAAATATTAAGACTAATTATTAATTAGCTAATACTAGCATGGCACTTGCAGTGCCCCAGGTTCTTACTAAGCACTTTGCAAATATTAATTCGGTTCATCCTCATAAGAGCTCAATGAGTAGATACTTCTAGTATCCCCACTTTATAAAGAAGCGAAGGCACAAAGGTAAAGTAACTTGCTCAACGACACACAGCTAGTTAAGTCATGAACCACAGCTGAGCCCATGCTCTCGACCATTACACGATGCTGCCTCTCCAGTTAAAATTGCTTAGGCTCTGCCTGCATGCACAAGTTAAACAGATATGGTTTCTACTCTTAAGGTGCTGACCATTTAAGTCAGTACTTAAAGTATTAACACTCAAAGTTACTGACAATTTAGTACAGATGCTTACAATCAAATGATCAATAATATTCACTTGCTTCAATTCACCACTGATGATACTTTTTCAAAGCATTGACAATACATTTAGTAGAAATTGAGCTTTATCATATGTGGGATTATTATAAATACACACTAAAGACATTCTAAGAGGCTTGCTAACCATTTGTTGGTCCACAAGAAACTGATCACTGGTCATATCAGCCCATGGGCACACACCAGGGGTCTCAAATGGGTCTGGGCCTGGATAAAACTAAAAGATACCAGTTTGTCTTTGCCAACTTCTCCATCTTTCAGACACCCCCCACCCCCTGCCCTGGCCAGTATCTACCCTTTTGGACACCTTAGATAAGCACAGGAATTGTCTCATGGTCAGTGAGCTCTGAGTTAAATTTGCCACTTAAATTAATTATTTACATTCACACAGCACCTGAGTACTCTCCAATCTGGGCTTTCAGACTTCCAAAGTGAATATCTCTGACAGGAGGAAATACAGATACAATGTGTAATACACGTTCAGCAACAACTTTCTGAGAAGGCCTTGCAACCACAGTAGAAGTTGGGAAACGCTCCACCTCATACTAGAAGGAAAACTACAATTGTCACGTTAGAAAGCAGAAGGTAATAAGCTAGGACTGCTTCAAGAAGCTTTGCATCTCTATGTAAAGTGGCTCGGACATGCTAGCTTAATTATCTTCCTACATATTCTGTTTCTTTGTAGAGCTCTTAATTGTAATCATGATGACTCACAATTTTTGAGGATTTATATGTGTCAGGCACTGTTCTGAAAACGTCATATGTTTTCATTCTCAAAACAATCCTTGCAGGCAGAAGATACCATTACTCCATTTTTGAGACAGGACAATCGAGCGTGAGAGATTAACTAGTTTTCTTCAGTTCCCACACCTGTTTAGAGCTGAATCTGTGTTCTTTCTTGAAGCAAGTTCTAGTTATCACTTCATAACAAACTTCCACCAAACTTAGTGCCTTAAAATGACCAATCTGTTTACTCACACGTTGGTGGGTCAGGAATGTTTGGAGGGCTTGGCTGGGCTCCTGTCTGATCCCCGGGGCAGCCTCTGGAGCAACCTCTTCCAGGGTGGTTTTTTCACTCACATACCCGCTGCTTCAGTGCTTCTTGTCTCTCTTCAACACTGCGTCTCATCATCTGGAACCTCTCAATGTGGTTCAGGTTTCTCACAGTGCAGCGGGTTGACGAGTCTCACTTCTCAATGGAAGCTGGATTTTAAGAGCCAATATTCCCAGAGAGAAGGAGCAAAAACCGGCAATCCTCTTACAAGTAGGCCTGGAACTGGCTGAACTCCACTCCTACCACATTCTAATGGTCAAAGCAGTCCAAGGTCAGCTCACATTCTCAAAGAAGAAAAATAGGCCCCGCCTATCAATGGGAGGAGCAGCAACGTATATACAGCCGTATCTAATCAACGAAGCATTTGCAGTCAGGTGGTAGTGGGACTGGAGACATCTGAAGACTCATTTGGGATAGACAGCCAAGTTGGCTCCCTCATGTGCTTGCGAATTGATGTTGGCAATTGGCTGAAAGCTCAGATGAGGCTTTTGACCTGTGTGACCCTACACATAATCTCACTATGTTAGAGAAAGAATCCTACCAGCTATCATTCCAAGATACACAGGCAGAGCTGCAAAGCTCTACCTCAATCTATTGGTTAAACCATTCATTAAGGACAGCTGATTCATGGGGAAAAAAGACTCCACCTCTGAGTATGAGGTGGAGAATTTCCCAACTTCTAACGTGGTTGCAAGGCCCTCTCATAAGGTGGTTGCCGAACATTTATTACACTTTGTCTGTCTCTGCATTTCCTCCTATCAGGAGCAGGGATTTTCTTACTAGTTATGGATTGCATGCAACAGAAGGTATGGTTGATTGTATTCAAGAATAAGTGAGGCCTCCAACTGAGGGACCCTTAGCAGAGATAGATTGAACCACATGAAGTGTCTAATATTCAACCAGCTTTTACCAAAAAAAATAGCAATTTCATGATTCAACTTAATATTTTAGGTGCTCATCAGCATTGAGAACACCAGCATTGAAGGTAGTAAAAAAGAGATTTTATATAAATAGTTAGCAGATTTAAAAAAGAAAATTTTGCTATCTTAACTTTTAGAGAAAGAGGTCATTTTATGCTAGGTCAGGATTGCCAGACCAACATCTTTATCTTCTGGTTACTTATATCCTTTAGTTTAGATTCCTGAAGCCCTTCCTGGCATTGATTCTCTGAGTTTAGGAGGCCAACGCTTACATTTGGTGAATACTTGTAAAGGCCTGCTCACCAACCTTACCCTCATGGGAGGGAATAAGGTCAATTCACTGTGGCAATGGCAGTGAAAGTGTTCTCCTTCGTACCAAATCTTCTATTTCTCTTTGTGACTTTCCCAGTGTTGATCCCCACATGAAGGACCAATGTTACAGTTTACTTCTAACTGAAAAGGTTTTCAATAATAGATTCCCTTGTGAAGCTCCCCACAGCTCTTAAAATGAGGGAAGAGAGCCAAACCTCAAAGCTCAAAGCTGACTACTTGCTGAGGTGGTATATTTTAGGAGGGGATCATTATGTGTCAATAACTCTCTTATACTATGGTGTGTATGGTATGAAACATTCAACAGATGTAAATTAGTAATAGCAATGTGATGATGACTATAATTCTTTTGCTTTGTCTTTCCATTACTTAAGTAGTATTAATTGAAGCAAATATGTTTTCTCTCACACCTTAGAAATGTTAAATATTTAATAATATGTGGCTCAAGACACTAGTGACTTTGGTCTTTAGTGTCCAAGACACCAAGTCTCTAAGAGAACAAATCTCAGGTGTCCTTGGTGAGGTTCTAAATCTTAACATTGGGAGTGTAGGGATTTTACTTGCTATTTGAAACACAATATTCTGATGCTAACACTTCTCACTCTAGAAAACCAGGGCAGACAAAACTTGAAGTGGGTATTGGGGTGAAGGAGATTGTCTTTCTCAGTGGTATCCTACAGTGGATTACAGAAGGGTGTGAACTCATGATCTCTAAGTAGAACAGAGCGCTGCTAACATCAGTTCTGTCTTTAAGGAAGTCTGGGCTCTGCGTGGATTTTGGGCTGAGGTACAAAACAGTTTCTCTATTTTCCCAAATAGTTCACCCCTCCCTAATTATAGCTCTCAGACAAATGTTTTGTTACCATCAGAAAGCAGGCAAAGCAGGAAGGAAATAATCAGGCATTTTCACTTAGAACATTGAATTTTAATACCGTTTTCCTCTTGCTAACAGACCTTTCAATTTTACTTCTTACATGTTTTAAGTATGATCAATTTTACCTTTCAAGATATTATTCCTCATCCATAAAAATTACACAAAAATTGCCATAAACAAGCTGACTGAAAAGGAACAATCCTTGCACATTAAAAAAAAATAATCTTCATGTTTATAGAAATAATAAAGCCCATGCAGTACTTCTTTTAAAGATCTTGCTCTAAACAAACTGAATTATTCATGCATAGAATTGTACAGCATTAGAACACCTGTTTTCAATCATGCATAATGTAAAATCACTCATTACCTCACAAGAGCCTCTACATCTCCAGCAATCAAATGGCATTGAAACAGTAAAACAGGTGCCTGGCAGGTGGATCCAAGCAGATGTTTTGGGCTTGCATGCCTTTTCTTGTACAGGTGTGATGATCTTGTTTTCAACTGCATAATTGCCATTTAAATAAGTAATATTTAATTCTTATGTACTTTAATATTTAATTTTTGCTTCTTCAACTCCTCTCCCACTTTGCCACTGCCTGGGCTTGAGGTGGATTTGAAAGCTTTGGGGACCCTGTAAGGTGGAGAAATGCCAGTTGAAGGTGAAGTTCCACTGTCTTAGACCTTCATGGTGAAGGGACCCTCCATTTAAAAGTAGCTTCTGGGTGAGCATGTGGAATTTTGGCAGTGTGGCTCACTACTGAACAGGAAAGAAAAAGTGACTTTTCCTTGTTAGGTATCATCCAAAAGTCATATTTAACCATTTCTTCTCTGCATACCATGAATTTTAAATTAAGTCAATGCAAATCTATGAGTGCAAGTCAGAAAGAGAACATCTTTCTTCAGCTGCCAATACACAATTTATTGAACTTCTGCAAAGAGAGCTCAGTGTGTATTTTCCTTGCGAGGCATCAAAATGCATTTGCTTAAGCATGTTTTAGTAAAACATTTTTAAGCCTCAGCTGGAAATAAGGTTTTCACTTCGTACTAGATTTATCCAATATAAATTCATCCAAGCGTAATAAGTAATGCAGCCTTCAACAAGGGGTGTTGTAGGCACCTTATTTCCCTGTCTGTTTGTATAGTTCTTTTTTTTTTTTAATAATCAACAAATTTAGCATCAGTGGAAGGTGCTATGTTGAAAGCTGAAAAGATAGGAAACTTTATTTTTGAGAACAGGTGCAGCATGAAATTCTATGGCGTCCCATCAATGCTGTCATTCTTTGTAAATCTTTGTGCCTGTTTTAGCCATGGGTTTACAGTGAGTTAGGCTAATGGAGTGGAATTACAAGTCCATTCTGCTGACATAGTTGGTGGTTTGGGCACCCATATATATCTCACAAATTAAAGCCATTGTCATGGCAGGCAAGTGAACACAGGATCTTATCAAGAACAAAGTATATCTTTGACACGTTACATTATATCATCCATGTTTGAGATGACCTATGCAGAAATGTTCAAATATTTCTATGTAAAGAGAACAATGTTTTCAGTCATCCAAATATTGTGTTAATCCCATTCGAGTATGTAGATATTTCTAAGTATCCAGATATGTGGGATCATTCATGTACACCAAAGACCCAGAGATGGTTCCCTTTCTTTCCCCCATTCCCAAGATGGTTTGTCTCTTTGTAGACGTGGCCATGATATTAGCTACCTGTATAATGCTCTTTCAAAAGAAAATACCCTAAAATGAATGAAGAAATAATCATATTGTACCTACTCTACCACTTAAAGTGTTAGAAGTATTTAAACTAATTTAGTGGATTTTTTAACGTTTTTATTGGAATATAATTGCTTAACATTGTTGTGTTAGTCTCTGCTGTATAACAAAGTGAATCAGCTATAGGTATACATATATCCCCATATTCCCTCCCTCTTGCATCTCCCTCTCACCCTCCTTACCCCACCCCTCTACGTGGTCACAAAGCACCGAGCCGATCTCCCTGTGCTTTGCTGCTGCTTCCCACTAGCTATCTATTTTACATTTGGTAGTGTATATATGTCAGTGCCACTCTCTCACTTCATCCCAGCTTATTCTTCCCCCTCCACATGTCCTCAAGTCCATTCTCTATGTCTGCGTCTTTATTCATGTCCTGCCCCTAAGTTCTTCACAATTTTTTTTTTAGATTCCATATACACGTGTTAACTTACAGTATTTGTTTTTCTCTTTCTGACTTACTTTACTCTGTCTGACAGACTGTAGGTCCATCCACCTCATTACAGATAACTCAATTTCGTTTCATTTTATGGCTGAGTAATATTCCATTGCATATATGTGTCACATCTTTTTTATCCATTCATCCGATGATGGACACTTAGGTTGTTTCTATCTCCGGACTATTGTAAATAGAGCTGCAATGAACATTGTGATACATGACTCTTTTTGAATTATGGTTTTCTCAGGGTATAGTCCTAGTAGTGGGATTGCTGGATCGTATGGTAGTTCTATTTGTAGTTTTTTAAGGACCCTCCATACTGCTCTCCATAGTGGTTGTATCAATTTACATTCCCACCAGTAGTGCAAGAGGGTTCCCTTTTCACCACACCCTCTCCAGCATTTATTTGTAGATTTTTTGATGATGGCCATTCTGACCGGTGTGAGGTGATACCTCATTGTAGTTTTGATTTGCATTTCTCTTAGTGATGTTGAGCATACTTTAATGTGTTTATTGGCAATCTGTATATCTTCTTTGGAGAAATTTAGATCTTCTGCTCATTTTTGGATTGAGTTTTTTGTTTTTTGATACTGAACTGCATGAGCTGCTTGTATATTTTGGAGATTAATCATTTGTCATTTGCTTCATTTACAAATATTTCTCCCATTCTGAGGGTTACCTTTTCATCTTGTTTATGGTTTCCTTTGCTGTGCAAAAGCTTTGAAGTGTCATTAGGTCCATTTGTTTATTTTTGTTTTTATTTCCATTTCTCTAGGAGGTGGGTCAAAAAGGATCTTGCTGTGATTTATATCATAGAGTGTTCTGCCTATGTTTTCCTCTAAGAGTGTTATACTGTCTGGTCTTACATTTAGGTCTTTAATACATTTTGAGTTTATTTTTGTGTATGGTGTTAGGGAGTGTTCTAATTGCATTCTTTTACAGGTAGCTGTCCAGTTTTCCCAGCACCACTTATTGAAGAGGCTGTCTTTTCTCCATTGTATATTCTTGCCTCCTTTATCAAAAATAAGGTGACCATACGTGTGTGGGTTTATCTCTGGGCTTTCTATTCTGTTTCATTGATCTATATTTCTGTTTTTGTTCCAGTACCATACTGTCTTGATTACTGTAGCTTTGTAGTACAGTCTGAAGTCCGGGAGCCTGATTCCTCTAGCTCCATTTTTCTTTCTCAAGATTGCTTTGTCTATTCAGGGTCTTTTGTGTTTCCATACAAATTGTGAAATTTTTTGTTCTAGTTCTGTGAAAAATGCCAGTGGTAGTTTAATAGGGATTGCAGTGAATCTGTAGATTGCTTTGGGTAGTACAGTCATTTTCACAATATTGATTCTTCCAATCCAAAACATGGTATATCTCTCCATCTGTTTGTATCATCTTTAATTTCTTTCATCAGTGTCTTGTAGTTTTCTGCATACAGGTCTTCTTTCTCCTTAGATAGGTTTATTCCTAGGTATTTGATTCTTTTTGTTGCAATGGTAAATAGGAGTGTTTCCTTAATTTCTGGTTCAGATTTTTCATCATTAGTGTATAGAAATGCAAGAGATTTCTGTGCATTAATTTTGTATCCTGTTACATTACCAAATTCATGGAATAGCTCTAGTAGTTTTCTGGTAGCATCTTTAGGATTCTCTGTGTAGAGTATCATGTCATCTGCAAATAGTGACAGTTTTACTTCTTTTCAGATTTGGATTCCTTTTATTTCTTTTTTATCTTTGATTGCTGCCACTAAAACTTCCAAAACTATGTGGAATAATGGTGAGAGTGGGCACCTTGTCTTGTTCCTGATCTTAGTGGAAATGTTTTCAGTTTTTCACCATTGAGGACGATGGTGGCCGTGGGTTTGTCATATATGGCCTTTATTATGTTGAAGTAAGTTTCCTCTATGCCTACTTTCTGGAGTGTTTTTACCATAAATGGGTATTGATTTTTGTCAGAAGCTTTTTCTGCATCTATTGAGATTATCGTATGGTTTTTATCCTTCCATTTGTTAATATGGTGTAGCACATTGATTGATTTGCATATATTGAAGAATCCTTGCATTATTGGGATAAACCCCACTTGATCATGGTGTATGATCCTTTTTATGTGCTGCTGGATTCTATTTGCTAGTATTTTGTTGAGGATGTTCGCATCTATATTCATCAGTGACATTGGCCTGTAGTTTTCTTTTTTTGTGACATCTTTGTCTGGTTTTGGTATCAGGGTTATGGTGGCATCATAGAATGAGTTTGGGAGTGTTCCTGTCTCTGCTATATTTTGGAAGAGTTTGAAAAGGATAGGTGTTAGATCTTCTCTAAATGTTTGATAGAATTCACCTGTGAATCCATCTGGTCCTGGGGTTTTGTTTGTTGGAAGATTTTTAATCACAGTTTAAATTTCAGTGCTTGTGATTGGTCTGTTTGTATTTTCTATTTCTTCCTGGTTCAGTTTCAGAAGGTTGTGCTTTTCTAAGAATGTGTCCATTTCTTTCAGGTTGTCCTTTTTATTGGCATAGAGTTGCTTGTAGTAATCTCTCATGATCGTTGTATTTCTGCAGTGTCAGTTGTTCCTTCTCCTTTTTCATTTCTAATCCTATTGATTTGCATCTTCTCCCTTTTTTTCTTGATGAGTCTGGCTAATGGTTTATCTATTTTGTTTATCTTCTCAAAGATCCAGCTTTTGGTTTTATTGATCTTTGTTATTGTTTCCTTCATTTCTTTTTCATTTACTTCTGATCTGATCTTTATGATTTCTTTCCTTCTGCTAACTTTGGGTATATTTTGTTCTTCTTTCTCTAATTGCTTTAGGTGTAAGGTTAGGTTGTTTATTTGTGATGTTTCCTATTTCTTGAGGTAGGGTTGTATTGCTGTAAACCTCCCTCTTAGAACTGCTTTTGCTGCATCCCTTAGGTTTTGGGCCATCGTGTTTTCATTGTCATTTGTTTCTAGGTAGTTTTTGATTTCCTTTTTGATTTCTTCAGTGATGTCTTGGTTAATAAATAGTGTACTGTTTAGCCTCCATGTGTTTCTATTTTTTACAGTTTTTTTTTCCTGTAATTGATATCTGGTCTCATAATGTTGTGGTTGGAAAAGATACTTGATATGATTTTAATTTTCTTAAATTTACCAAGGCTTGATTTATGACCCAAGGTATGATCTATCCAGGAGAATGTTCCATGAGCACTTGAGAAGAAAGTGTATTCTCTTCTTTTTCAATGGAATGTCCTATAAATATCAATTAAGCCCATCTCATTTAATGTGTCATTTAAAGCTTGTGTTTCCTTATTGATTTTCAGTTTGGAAAATCTGGCCATTGGTGAAAGTGGGGTGTTAAAGTCCCCTATTATGATTGTGTTACTGTCGATTTCCCCTTTTATGTCTGTTAGCAGTTGCCTTATGTATTGACGTGCTCTTATGTTGGGTGCATAAATATTTACTGTTGTTGTATCTTCTTCTTGGATTGATCTGTTGATCATTATGTAGTGTCCTTCTTTGTCTCTTATAATAGTCTTTATTTTATAGTCTATTTTGTCTAATATGAGAATTGCTACTCCAGCTTTCTTTTGATTTCCATTTGCACGGAATATCTTTTTCCATCCCCTCACTTTCAGTCTGTATGTGTCCCTAGGTCTGAAGTGGGTCTCTTGTAGAGAGCATATATACGGGTCTTACTCATGTATCCATTCAGCCAGTTTATGTCTTTTGGTTGGAGCATTTAATCCATTTATATTTAAGGTAATTATCACTATGTATGTTCCTATTACCACTTTTTAAATTGTTTTGGGTTTGTTATTGTAGGTCTTTTTCTTCTCTTGTGTTTGCTGACTAGAGAAGTTCCTTTAGCATTTGTTGTAAAGCTGGTTGGTGGTGTTGAATTCTCTTAACTGTTGCTTGTCTGTAAAGGTTTCAATTTCTCCATCAAATCTGAATGATATCCTTGCTGGGTAGAGTAATCTTGGTTGTAGATTTTTCCCTTTCATCACTTTAAATATATCCTGCCACTCCCTTCTGGCTTGCAGAGTTTCTGCTGACAAATCAGCTGTTAACCTTATGGGGATTCCCTTGATTGTTATTTGTTGCTTTTGCTTTGCTGCTTTTAATAATTTTTCTTTGCATTTAATTTTTGATAGTTTGATTAATATGTGTCTTGGAGTGTTTCTCCTTGGATTTATCCTGTATGGGACTCTCTGTGCTTCCTGGACTAGATTGACTCTTTCCGATATTAGGGAAGTTTTCAACTATCATCTCTTCAAATCTTTTCTCAGTCCCTTTCTTTTTCTCTTCTTCTTCTGGGACCCCTATAATTCGAATGTTGGTTCATTTAATGTTGTCCCAGAGGTCTCTGAGACTGTCCTCAATTCTTTTCACTCTTTTTTCTTTATTCTGCTCTGTGGTAGTTATTTCCACAATTTTATCTTCCATGTCACTTATCCATTCTTCTGCCTCAGTTATTCTGCTATTGATTCCTTCTAGAGAATTTTTAGTATCATTGATTGTGTTGTTCCTCATTGTTTCTTTGCTCTTTAGTTCTTCTAGGTACTTGTTAAACGTTTCTTGTATTTTCTCCATTCTATTTCCAAGATTGTGGATCATCTTTACTATCACTCCTCTGAATTATTTTTTAGGTAGACTGTCTATTTCCTCTTCATTTGTTTGGTCTGGTGGGTTTTTACCTTGCTCCTTCATCTGCTGCGTATTTCTCTGTCGTCTCATTTTTCTTACCTTACTGTGTTTGATGTCTCCTTTTTGCAGTCTGCACGTTCATAGTTCTCGTTGTTTTTGGTGTGTGCCCCCAGTGGCTGGTTTGGTTCAGTGGCTCAAGTAGGCTTCCTGTTGGAGGGGACTGGTGCCTGTGTTCTGGTGGATGAGGCTGGATCTTGTCTTTCTGTTGGGCAGAACCAAGTTTGGTGGTGTGTTTTGGGGTGTCTGTGAACTTAGTATTATTTTAGGCAGCCTCTCTGCTAATGAGTGGGTTTGTGTTCCTGTCTTGCTAGTTGTTTGGCATGTGGTGTCCAGTACTGTAGCTTGCTGTTCTTTGAGTGGAGTTGGGTCTTAGCATTGAGATGGAGATCTCTGGGAGATTTCTCGCCAACTGATATTACATGGGTCTGGGAGGTCTCTGGTGGTCCAGTGTCCTGAACTCAGCTCTCTAACCTCCAAGGCTCAGGCCTGATACCTGGCCGGAGCATCAAGACCCTGTCAGCCACATGGCTGTCACCGGAAAGCTTCCTGGAATCTTCCTCTCTGATGCATTCAGAAGTACTACTCAATTTAATGGATTTTTGTAGTCAGATCAGAAAGTTAACCAACAGGTCTTAATTTTTCACCTAAGTATTACTGAAAACTCACTATATATATTCTTTTTCAGATTCTCTTCCCTTATAGATTACTACAAAATATTGAGTATAGTTCCCTGTGCTATACAGTAGGTCCTTGTTGTTTATCTATTTTATATATAGGACTGTGTATATGTTAATCCCAAACAATTTATTCTCCCAACCCCTTCCCTTTTGGTAACCATAAGTTTGTTTTATATGTCTGTGGGTCTATTTCTGTTTTGTAAATAAGTTCATTTGTATCTTTTTTTAGATTCCACATATGAGTGATATCATATGCTATTTGTCTTTCTCTGTCTGACTTACTTCACTTAGTATGATAATCTCTAGTTCCATCCATGTTGCTGCAAATGGCATTATTTCATTTTTTTATGCCTGAATAATATTCCATATTCTGTGTGTGTACCACATCTTTAAGGGATGCAATATTTTAAATGGGATACTGCATTGTATTCACTGCAAACAGATAAACAAATAAAACATTTCATGAAATACTACTGAATTGTTTCATTTCCAAAGAAAGTAGTGCCTTGGAATCTATTCGAAGATTGTAAGGGTTGTGGCTAGAGTAGCTCCCACAATTTACCTAGTCTTCAAGGATTAGAAGGTAATGTTCATTCTCCACTAATCACTCTTTTCACCAGAGCTTGAAAAAATATCTTGTGCAATAACTGCCTGCTTGCTATAATTCTTTTCCTACTTTCAGGAGACTGCTTTCAGGAGACTGAAGGATACCCTTCTTCCACTGAAGTGGAGAATGACAGGACAAAGAAATACTCCAATGTATATTAAGAAGTTATGGAAAATTGATATAAACCTCACTTGCTTAGAAGGCAACCAGTGTTCAAGCAAGTCTTAGCTTAGAAAACTAGACAAATTTTTTTTCTAGAAAATACTATGCATAGGGCATTGAGGAGGATGCAATAAATAGGCACAGAATTATTCAAAGAAAACAATTTAAAACTCTAACTTAATCCCACACTCCAAAGCCAAAATATCGCAGCGTATTACATAAAAAAATCAATATTTCCTGGGATCCATCCCCCAAGAGGTCCATTCCCAAAGATCTACAATAAAAGGCCTGAAACACTTAAAGACCAAAATTCTTAAGTATAGCTGTTGTTTAAAAATGATATTAAAAAGTAGTATTTTATAGTTTAGTTCATTTGGGGGAAGTTGAAATTGATGGTTAGCAACTGGATTGATATGTATGTGATCTGGTTACCTTCCCTTAAGTGCCACAAGCCATAGAGAATCTCCTGCCCTTATGACAATTGCAATGCTGGGTTGGTTTCCCACATCTTCCCCTTGTAACTCCGTGTAAGTTCCATGAGTTTTCCACAGTTGAGACCCTCCTCCCTGTGTAAGGCTTTGATGATAAACTTCCACAGGGCCTCTTGCTTCATTAATTATTTCACCTCCACATTTTTCACTTACCGTTGTCTGTCCCATGACTCAAATTTCCCCAAACCAGTGCCAGTTTTAGGTGTTTTATCTTTCTTGGCATATAATGAGTATCTACAAAGTTGCACTGCTAGAACTGAATAATTTGTGCTGCAGTTTTTCATTATATCTTACAGATACAGGGTCATGGTCTTTCCTACATGATCCACATAAAAATATCTAGAACCACTAAACAAGATCAATATTTTTTCTGCCATTTTCCTTTTATTTATTTTTGTAATCATTATTTCTCAACATCCATTTTCTTAAAACCTACTTTTAGAAATTTTAAATCCCAAGTGAGTCATTTTTCCAACTTTTGGGGGAACTTTGCTTTCTTCAGAGTCAGAGGACATGAAAAACCTTGTCCATAAACTGAAAAAAATTCCAGGTCACATATTTTCAGCATCTACTAGAAAGTCAAAGATCTAGGACAGCATATGAAGCTCAACTGAAATTATAACTACTGTCTGTAGTTAAATGCACACTAACTACAGTATTTAGCTATCTGGGCCCATTTCTTCAAGATTCTAATTCCTGTCCAGTTCACTAAATGAGTCATTCTCTTCCACTATCCCCCATTTTTATCATACCTGGATGGAAGGTGCCAGTTAATTGTTTGCATGTAATGTGATCATTCATAATGGACCATTTGAATGATAGCAAGGATAGATGATTACCAACACACAAACAAGCAGTACATGTTTGATAAGATCAGTGTAATATGAACATATCCTCTATTTTATTCATATTAATAAGGATTCTGTCTAAAACATTTGTATTTATTCTAAAATAGAAGCTAATTTTGAGATGAAGAGAATGAAATAACATTTACTAAGATAGTAAAAATAAAGTGTAATGAGATGATTCAAATGGATTTGTAGCATTTTAAAATTTCTCAGAGTTATCATTTTGAATATCAAACCTCATTCTATTATATATGGTCATACAAAGAGGTTAAAGTGGTTTTTCACTTGGTGGAAGACCATAACTATAATTTTCTGTTTTTAATATTTTAGCAAAAATAATTTAATTAATGTAATTTGTGTTTTCTGTCCTCAGACTCTTTGTTGAAGAAATTGTTCAAGTTCTTACATAAAATATGGTTGTCTATGCACTTATCAGTCATTTTTACTAGAAGTACATGTGAATTTTCTGCTCATTTTGGTCCATATGTGGCAACATTCAATGCAAATTAGTCAAGTGAATTAAATTTATGGGAAAAAACCTATGCTTTTCACTTAAAATCTTACTTCATGTTACACTGAATTAACTTTTATGAAATGATTCAGGCCAAAATTAAATTTTACATTTTAAGACTTTATACAGGCAATGAAGGAATTGTTATTTTGGAAAACCTTTCTTTTCTTCAAAATACCTTATAAAGTTTCATTCAAAATCAGTCATACATTATTTATCATTTTTTTCATTTTTGTTAATCTGAGTATCTACAATACTATTCAAAAATATACAGGAATAATTTGTTCATAATATTATTCCTTATAAAGAGCTATATTATTTAAATATTTTAGACAATCCTATTTGCCACATAAAAAACATTAAAATACCTGTATATACAACTCAAAACTGTAAAAGCATTAATTATCAGGCATATTCATATATTTAAGAATTAAAAGTTATTCTGTTGTTGTTTTGGAGTAAGGCAAGAAAAGGATGGGCTTCTTTTGGAAAAGTGAGACTGGTATCGAATACTACCATAATCAAATTACTTAGTTAACTATATAATTAAGTACATTTTTCTTTGCATGTAATGAACCTGAGGGAAAATATTAAATCAAAATAGTAGCTCTAGTGAGGGACCAGAGGTCAAATATCAAAATACTTTGCTTAGTAAGAACCATTATAATATCACATTCAATAGTCAACAGATACTTACTGAGTGCAACTGCTTTTGAGGCAACACTTCAGGCACTTGAGGTATACCACTGAACAAGGCAGATGGACATCTCTGCCCTCTTGGGACTTCTATACTAGCAAGAAGAGACAGAATAAAACCAACATAATAAGTAACATATATAAGTAACATAATAAGTAAGCAAATGATATAGCCTGTTAGAAGGTGGTAAGTGCTATGAAAGAAGAAAAAGTAGAGCAAGTTAGGTGGGGGGAAGGAAATAAGACTCTAAAACGTAGGGTGTACATTGCAGTAACAAGTAGGGTGCTCAGTGTGGGCAACCTCATGCAGCAGGTGACAACTGAAAGAGGTAAAGAAAATTAGGCAAGTGGACATATAGGGGAAAGGTATTCCAGAAAGAAGAAACAGCTAGTGCAAAGACCGTAAGGCAGGAACAGGAATGCCAGTGCCACAAAAGCACAGTGAGTGGAGGAGAGTAGTGTACGAGGTCATGGAAATAACTCGGGCCAGATTTTTTAGGTCAGCAAATATTTCTGTGAAAAGCCCAATGGTAAGTATTTTAGGCTTCGCTATACACAGTCTTTGTTGCCAACAACTCATTTCGACCTATGTAGTACCAAAGCAGCAATAGGTAAAATATAAGTAAATGTAAGTGTCTAGGTTCCAATTAACTTCATTTATGGACATTGAAAGTTAAATTTCACATAATTTTCACATATCCTACAGTTAAAAAAAAAAACACCCTTTTTTAACCATTGAAAAATGTAATAGTATCCCTAGCTCATGGGTTACTAAAACATGTCAGTGGGCAGATTTGGCATACGGGCCATAGCTGTCAATCCTTTATGTGACATGGTTACCATTACAAGGATATTGGCCCTTAGGTCCAGTGAAATGGAGTTTCAGTGTGGGATTTTCAGCAGAACAACAGCATGATAGGTCTTACAATTTCTAAAGATTGCTCGGGTGGCTGTGCTGAGAATAAAAGTTACAGGGCGAGGATAGAATGAGGAAGACCTCATTAAAAGGTTGATAGGGAATTCCAGGCAAGAGATGACAAAGGCTGAGACCAAGGTGTAGTAGTGGAGGTAGAGAGGAGTGGTCAGATTCCAGACCTGTTTCGAAGGGGGAGCCAGTAGCCTTCCTGGCTCTTTATGCACACACAGAGTACAAAATTACACAGAGGCACAAAAGTTGCCTCCTGAGCAACTTGCAGAAAAAATAAAGACATTACAATTAAACTAACCTTGATTCAAACCCCATCTCACCATTAATGCGACATCAGAAGAATAACTCTCCCATGCTTAGTTTCCTAAGGGTGAAATGGTGATGATATTTATCTCACAGAGCACGTCAACTGTAGAGAAAATATCAGGTATTCAATGGTAGCACTGCATTATGTGACATGAGTGTCATACACTTGTCACAATTAATTCTTCTACCACCCAACAAGGCAAGGTTGTGTCACGTCCTCATTGTGGAGAACATGAGCACACACTGCAGTCCTGCCCAGTATCATGCCGGCTGTTCATTGCAGTGCTGAGTTTGAAACTCATTCCACCTGACTCCAGAACCCATGCTGTTAACCACTATGCAGTGTTGCCTCCCTGGAAAAATTACGATTCATTTTTCATAAAATCAGAAACCCACCACCAAATGACTTAACTTTCAGAGCCTAACTTAAAGCTGGGTACAGCAGATCAAGGATTAGAAAAAGGAAGCAAAACAACAATAAATACAGCCTGATATTAAGAAAGGAGCCAAGCAAGAAGTAAAAGGATTGTAACAAGTATGCACAGGAAAGAAATTTGGGAAAAGAAAATTTTAAGGCAAATAATACCACATCACATTGGGTCTTGATTATCCATGAAGACAATTCTCTTTCATAGGAAAATAGGAAGGCACAAATTCAGTCACTCACTGGCTAAGTATTTTAGAGTGCCAAGAACTATCGCTGAAACTTAGAAATATAAGCAAAGAAGCTAGATATGGCACCTGCCCTCTTGTAGAAACCATCATTTGTGATTAAAGGGGTCTATTTTTAGTGGGGTTAAGTGACCCTCAATACCTTTGCAAAAAAAAAAAGAGAAAAATCAGAATGGCAGAAACATAATCCAATCTCCAAAGAGGAGGAGTACAATTATTGGAGTTGCAATAGGAGTTTTGTGTTTGCTAATTGCTTAAAGGGAGGGTTCAGGAGAGTGAAGAAGGGAACACTAAATATTAAACTGAATGGATTCTTACTAGTCGCTTGTCAACTAAAATGACCACCTGTATTAGGGTGCTGCTGTCTCCCAGGTTGTCAGAGCCACGAACATCAGCAGAGACTGAGGGTATCCAGATGCAGAGGGGAAAGGAAAAGAGACTAACAAGCATAGTTATAATAAAGAAAAGATTATGTCAGACGGCATGTACTGGTCAAGGTAAATTTGGTTAATAATGGAAAATATACATACCAATGTAAGAGAACATATGGCAAAAAACTTGAGAATGATATGAAGTATGAAGAAATACACTTGTGAATATTATATATTTTGATTGATTTATAATCAAAATATATGGATCTCTACATGAATATTGACCAAAAGAAGAAAATATCTTGAAGGAGAGAATATCATATCCTCACATCTGAGGCAGCTCTATTGTAGAGATAGCCATTGTGGCAGCTAAGTTCTCTATTTTTCCCTTAAAATCTCAAATCCCGATCCAGGCATAGCCCCTGCTTTCGGTAATGTTGGTCACCCCTGCACACCTAGCATTGCCTGCTGGCTGGTGACAGTATCTCCTTGATGAGGAGGCCGGGGCCAGTCCCAGGCAGCTCTCCTTTCAGCCTGACAGCTGCATATCCCAGGTGGTCTGACATTTGAGATGGAGGCTGTGGATAAGATTGAAGGTGTTTTGGGAAAGAAGTAGGCTGTGAATAACACCAAGACTTCATCCAGATGGAATCACTCATGAGACAACCTGAGATAGTCTATTACTGCCCATATGTCTTCTAGGTCTCCGAAGGCCAGGCTCCATTGATTTATTAGAAACCCACTATTTATGCTTTTGGCTCATCTCACAACAGACTACAGTAAAGGATTTATCAGAGACGCTGCTGTTTCTGGCAGCTGTTGGAATTTTATAAGTTCTTTAAATAAAACAGCCTCCATAAATATCCTAGTAAACATCAGACAATAAAGTAAATATTTGGGGTGAGATTCAGTTTATTTCCTTTTAATACACACCACCTTTTTACAAGTTCCCTTCTGAGTGCAGCCCCATGGCAAAACCTTTTACAGAACATACCTATTTTAGCTAAATAAATAAATATGTGACTCCAAAGAAGTCAAACTTACTAGATATAGCTATGCTCACAGTATTGCTTAAACACTATTTTTCCCTTGCAGATAAGCCTTGGAAGAATTATTTCATCATTTTACCAGCACAAACAGTTGTTACTAGTGTATCTTATTTATAGATGGTTCTTTGAGGAACTATAGCAATATAGCAAAATATCAGTTATTTCATCACACTGGTGAATTTAATGAACCTGAAGGTGTGTGTTATTTTAGCACTTGCTGTAGCTCCTGTGAAAACCCAGTGGTGCTAAAATCTGTAAACCTGTCATTGCTTAAGTAATAACCTTGTTAAAAGCATCTTCATTTAACTTACTTTAGCTTCTGCAGGATGTAGGTTTTATTTTATCAGTGCAGAGAGTAGGCGTTTCAAACCCAAACCACTTATTGGAAATATAATTAATTGTAGTTCATTAATTTATTCACAGTGTTATTGCTTTTATTCTAACACTTAGGTTAAATTAAATATTGTCTGGAATCTAGTACCCATTTTCAATTTTTTACAAACTCTTAATTTATATTGAAGTTCTGTGGTTACAAGAATAAATTTTAGTCTGCACCAATGAAAATGTTCATTTTAATTTTTAATACTCCTTTAGGTGAGGCACAATGACTCTTCCTCCCCTATACACACTGTAGATTGAAGAAAAAGCACATTTTTGTTAATCTGCTTGGAATGGATTTGAGTTTATTCTTGCCTTTTAAAATGTGGAGAAAATTGGATATTGATGGTAGGTGTTCAGAATTATCAGTTGATTTCTGCAAGAACACATCTACAATTATTGAAATGCTGGCAATAAAAGTGGGAACTCCCTCCTATTTAGAATTATTTATGAAAAGAGAGGAAGGAAGGGAGAGACAGAGAGTGTGGATGGAAGAGGACAAAAACTGTAATTTGTATAATTATAGTCTCAAAACAAAAACAAACTTTCTATAATTACCTAGATAGGCCAACAGCAAGGTGTATGATAAAAGCTATATGTTATCAGCCACTTTGAAATCCTTGGCTGATTGCAATAATGCAGTCAGTAAATACTGACACATGTTCCGTTCGTTCTATGACCACATCTAGAAGAACGTTATAAAGGGTGTCGGTGGCCAACCACTGTTTCATTGCCGAGTGACATTAGTTAAACAGCTACTAGCCTGATAGGTAGATTAAGATTTATATCGAATTTTCTTTCCCCAAAAGGTATCAAGAAAAATGCAGGATAGAAATAGTATAATAGGCCCACTTGGTAATAAATTGAATCTGTCAAGGTGGTTTTGTTTCTGAATCCATTATTTTTAATAAACTTAAAAAAAATTTTTTTATAATAATCAAGATACCTTTGTAAAATCCCTCCAAATTGTAATCCTGATATTATTTTTTTCTACTCCTCTAATTATAAATGTTGATTTTAAATTTGGGGCTAGAGAGAGTGAGGAGAGGAAACACATCAAGAACTAAGACAATTTCTTGGGTTATTTTCAACATGTAAAATTATAACTTTAAACATTGTTTTCTGTTTAATGATTTTTGTCTTTTAGATGAAGGTTCTTAGAATTATTAACATTTAGATTGGTTGAAGTGTGGGTCATTCAAATAATAGTATATTTAAATACGCAGTGAAAAAAGTTTGAAAATTGCATATATACTTTTGCTGTTATTGTTAATCTCTTTTTGTAACATACCTATTACTAAAAACTTTCTTTAGTAATTCAGTTAATGTTTATATGCCTTGAATAAATGTCATTTTTAATCAGAATATTAAGCAACCATGTTAATTTTTGTTTTGTCTGACAGTTAGTATAGTTTCTAAATAATACCCAGACAAGAGATTACACAATTGTATCTTTCAATAATATACACTTTAAATGTACGTGAAAGTTAGAAAATTTTAATAAAATTCACACTTATATCAAGGATATTTTTAAATTAAATCTATTGGTTGTTGGTATCTGTGAACTCTTAAGAATAAACACCTGCAGTGTTTTATTATGTAAAAAGGTGGTTTAATTGCATCATATTTATCACAGACGAATCAAGCCCTATTCAGAAGATAATAATGACACGGTAATTGGATCAGTAATTGGTTCAGGATGATTCAATATTGTACTAATAATCATAAATACCGCTGTCTTCTGCTTTGATTCAGGGCTGACATGCTAATATAGATTGGATTTAGAGCACTAAATATTAGTGAACTGGATCTAGTATTAATGTCTAGATCCTTGGTTTGGCTATGCCAGCCAGAAACAGGTATAAAACATATACACCACTTGAAAACATATTTTAAATTGCAATATGAATTCAGTCAATGTACTTTATTGGCTTTCCTTAACTATTAATTTCTGAAACCAACATCTTCAATATATGGAGGCGGAAGGG
Organism: Globicephala melas; assembly: GCF_963455315.2. NCBI lineage: Eukaryota > Metazoa > Chordata > Mammalia > Artiodactyla > Delphinidae > Globicephala > Globicephala melas. Next base: position 84,489,245 of record NC_083320.1, read on the forward strand.
AGTAGAAATAAAGGCATTTCCTTATTTTTCTTGTAAAAATGATCATTTTGGATGAGTAATGCAGTTTTTACATTTGATCGAACAAGTTACCATGGATGATGTGACATGATGACCTGGTGGGCAAAATTATTCATGTGCCAGTTATGTAATGAAGGATATGAAAATCATTCCCATTACACACTGTGTTCAGCAGACACTTGGCGGTTAAACAGGACTATTTCTTAGCCAGTGTGGTGGCAGCCTTTCACTGAGAGCCAAAGGAGAGGGAGGCTCATTATGTAGGAAACAATGATCCTTATTCACTCAACATGGAAACTTGCCTTACAAGTGCACATTGGATGGCTCTGGGCTGGAACAAAAATGGCATATCCCCTGTTATCAGTGGGACAGAAACCCAGGATCAACATGCCTGGCTTGGAATGCTGCCTATTGGGGATAGAAATGGATATATTCAGGCATTTGTTTATTTATGATCATTTCTATGGATTGGAGGGGTTGGGGATGTGCTTACTGTCCACCCCTGCTGATCTAGGTCTCTTTTGTGGGAAAAGGAGAGAGGGGCAGCTCACAGGTGCCAATAAAGGATGTAACTATGCAATTTTAACTCTGAAGTTATAAGACTGTGCTGGAGACAACTGATTAGATGTGTAATGTTTACCTGGCAATGGAATAGTTCTTTTTCTATTATTTTAACTAAACATAGGATGATGGCATGTACAAAATCTATGTATAGGACCAAAAGAATGTCATAGGGTATGGAACCACTGCTTCCTGGTGAAGAACCCAAACATAATGATAACACATTTCCTAAGAATAATAGAGAGGTTGATGAGACCAATGGATCTATAGAGGATTTGGATTACCCTGTTACCTCTCTTGCTTTTGGCTTTTTGTTATTTACAAATTGGGAATTTGAAATGGAATTTACTCTCCAAAGGTCACTATAAAGAAAATGAATATAAAGCTTATCAAATCTATTATTTATACAGATGCTCCAGGATGAGTATTGAGATTCTTTCCCATCATTTATCTCTGTTCTAATTATTTAAAATAATCTTTGAAGGTAGGCATAGAGTGGCGTGATTAATTTCTCATTGCCAAAGTCAGGCAGGAAACACAAGTAGATGAACCATGTGTTGGAAAAAAAAAATGCCAGAAAGTACTACACCAGTGTCCTTTAAGAGTTTTTGATTAACCCAATGATTCCACTCAAGGGAGCAGGCTTCAACCTGTACTGGTGTTCTCAAATCTTCCCTCTTCATGCAAGGTATGGAAGACACAATTTTCTCAGCATACACTCAGTTGAATCTTTTCTAATGGCATCCATGTTGGCGCTATTTTCTAGGTAGGCATGGAGGGATGTCTTCATCATTCGCAGGAGTCTGGGTTTACTGCCAAAGGCAATGATCCAATTCCACAGGCGAGGGAAATAGATAATTTCAGTTCCCAAATCAGCATTGCATCCAGTAACACCTGAGCAATGAAAATCCTGTGGCGTCTATATTCAAGAGCCAGGAAATTCCATGTGTTGATGGAATCAAGTTCTCTCCTAGGTGGAGTGACTGTTTATTGTTTAGTATCCATGAAAGGAAATCTGCAGTCAAATAGCAGCCAGACGTCACACATTCCCCATGTATCTACGCCTCAGTGGCTCCAGTGCTGAACCAACTGCTCAGGAGTTACAGGATAACTAATTTACTTGGTCTTATTTCTCCCTGAAACTCTACATGTAGTTGTGGTTCACTGGTTTAGTGACGTGAATGAAGGGAATTCACTGCACTTCAAATCTCTCATTACACCTTAATTAGGACACCAGCTAGAAATATCAATGTTTTAACAACTGTAGCAGACAAGGTTTCTTTTCCTACTTTAATCACATATTGTAAAGCAGATTGAAGTACTTTATCAATGTTTTCTTCTTTTGTTTTTTTTCTAGTGAGAATCCACGGTTAAGTATACTAACATAAAAACTAAGGCTATGATGTTTCCATTTTAATTCTCAGCTCAGTCAGCAACAGAGTGATAAATGATAACAGTAATCACAGAAAATACATTATTAAGGAGTAAAAATGCATAACTATTAAGTTTTTGTCATGTTGAATTTTGTTTTTTGTGTTTTTTTCTTAACAGAAATTTTGCCACTGAGGCAAATCATACTTTTTTTGTTGTTGTTACTTAGTAAATTTCCAAGTAATTAAAATCTTTTTTTCATCATCATTTTGACTTTAGAAACCTGTTTTGGGACCACCAACTACCAGTGTCCTTAACTCGGAGCACCTGAGTAACCTCTCCTGTGAGGTGCAGTTTTGTTGTAGAAAACATCTGAATGCTTGTAACATCTGGATCATAAATAATAAAAAGGTAGTTTTTAGGTGTCAGCATAACAGTCTATAGCAAAGGAGGGAGAACATTTTACCTAGTATTTATAATTATTTAAATATTTACCTTCCCCCAAAACAAGGTTACAATAAATTTCCAATTAACAACAAGATAAAATAAATATAACTTTAAAAATATGCCTTTAAATCAAAGAAAGAAGACAAACAATACTAAAATTTAATCTGTCCTTTGGGACAGGAGACAGCTTACAGGTTCTTGTCAGCCAGCTAAATGACAGTCAGAAAAGATCATGTGACTGGGGTCTAAAAACTAATTAATCTCCATAAAGCTGTAAGTGAGGTAGGTAAGATGACTTGAAATCTGATTACATTATTGCATTTAAGGGGAGAAAATGCAGCATGTATTTTTCATGTTGATTTTAACCACCTGAGCCCTTAATGATGTTTTGTACCTTGGAAGAAAAATCATATTTCATCCATATTTTAAAAAGAACTACAAAGATGCTACTGTCAGTATATGATTTACGTATTTGCTGTAAATAATATGAAAATGAATCATGTAGGATGCCTCTGTAAAGTTTTCAAAGAATAAGTAATTCTTTGAAAGGTAGATTCACTGTGAAAAGGAAGTCATAAATCGTAAGACTAAAAGAAATTTACAAAGATATTTAAAGGAAATAATAATTTTACTATTCCCAGCCCTACTTCCATAAAAAGCAAATGATTAGGTAGTATATTTTGGCTATTGGACATTTATGTGCTACATTGTTATTAGTTCTAAAGTTTAAGTCCTATTCAAAATAATTCTGAAAATTGATGAAAATATCACATTCTCTACCACTTCCATTATTCTAGTCATACACAACATATGTAAATACTTTGAATGTTAGAAGGAGTCATTCAGAATCCCATGGAACCTTCTTGTATGCTTCACAGCTAATTCTTTTTTTGATTGCTTTAACAGTTACATAAAAGAGACTTCTAAGCAATGGTTCTTTAAATGTGTTCTCCTTTTATCTGCAGCAGAAGAACAAGGATTATAGAATAATAATTTGAAACATTATGTCTGGAATGCTGTGAAAATAATCCTCATTAGATTGGAATGAGCCCTGACGAGAGAGAGAGAGAGAGAGAGAGAGAGAGAGAGAGAGAGAGAGAGAGAGAGAGAGAATATGTGTGTGTGTGTGTGTGTGTGTGTGTGTGTGTCTTGGGGGGAGGGGAAAGTTATGTGTATTTCAGAAAGAAAAAGAGAGAGACAGAGACTTGAAATTTTATTAATAAACACTATCAATCATAGATTATGTAAATTATATATCTGCAAAAATTTTATTTAAAAAATTGGAAGCACTATATTTGAGTTAAAATACAGTCAGGGAATTTATTGCTACCAGGTAATCCATTGTATACTGAACACAGAGAGAAGGTGACAGGCAGAATACATTCTCTAGTTTGCTTTATTAAAATTAAAATTGTAATTTTTTCATAATTATATTAATGAATGTGTGAGCAGACTGAATCACAAAAATAGAGTACCTCTCATTGAGAATCTGAAAGCATTTTACAAATGAAGGGCTTTTTCTACTCTATTTTATATGAACAAAGTTTTTGTGAGTTAAAGTACATTCAGTATTTTAGGGACAAGTTATCATTGTTCATCTTGGCAAAAATATGCTAGTCAACTTTCTCCCAGTATGCAAACTTTAGAGGTGTCATAAAGGAGAGGTTTGGTTTAAGATTCAGAAGGCAAGAAATATCTTTTGTTCTTCGTTTTTCTTTTCTCTAATCATCTTAAGATGAGCATGCATATAGTATACGGATAGATACACACCCAAAGATATATTTGTGTGACAGGAGGGCAGCTAGAATACTCTTGACAGGAGGGCAGCTAGAATAGAGTTGTCTGAACGAGGCAGAGTGATGGAAAAGCCACAGGAAGGAAAGGAGAGCTTCAGGAAGGAGAGCTGCTCCCTCTTTTCTGACCTCTGCCTTCACATCCATCTAATCGCCTCTGTATCCCTTCCTGTTATCCACTATCTTTCCACTTTGCCCTTTGGGATACAGAATATGGAAAACATTTTCCCCGACCTGAATAGGCATTTATAAGCAGCTACTTCCTGAGTTCAGTGAATATTTTTAGACCTTAAAAAACACTGTACTTCCTATGAATGATGATATCAGTTAAAATATTATTACTATTATTTTGGATTAAGTTATCACTGCTTAAATATCCCTGGTTTATATTTCCAATCACTGAAAATTTGAAACCTTAATAGAATTCTTGCTAATGGGTAACTAGTCAATATCCATGGTTAAAACTGAAAGGAGGTAAAAATGGATATTACGGCACTGTGGAGAATTCTAAAACTTTATGTTAAGAATTTCTAAAATGACCTATATGCAAAATAATTTACAGGAGTATCACTTGAAATTATTTTAAAGAATGTTTAGTGGGAGACCAGGGTATACCTGAGGTATAACACCCTTCTGTTGAACTCTAAATTCTAAGCAGAATTTTGTTCTATTGTGTAATGATGCACAAAGGCCAGACCATTCCCACCAACTGTACTACAGAAAAATCTTCTGAGCCTATACACCATCAATTCACTTTCCTTACATAATCGAATAGACAAAGCTTGCCACTCAAGATCAAGGAAAACAGGGATGGAAGAGAAAAGATTGAGATTGAGTATGCAAAGAAAAAGCTAATATAATTCTCTGTGCTGGTATCTTTCTCCCTCCTTGTTTGTTTACTCTTAATATTACAGAATTGATAAGCAGTTTAAAAAATTCTGAGATCCAAAAATGTGTCAACATTACAACACGTTGAATTTTTTATCTGCTTTAAAGTGTGCCCTCAAAAGCTTGCTTTTTGAAGCAGTCATTTGCATAAATGACTTAAATAGCCAACGCTTCTGCAGTGGTGAACCAAATTTTATTGGGGTTGTGGAATTAGGTTTCTTCTCTTTCTTTTCTTTTTTCACTTTCTTTCTGCCTGACAAGGTATTTGCTAGCATATCTGAAATTCGGATTTAAATTGAGATCTACTTTGACAATTGAGGGACAGATTTACGAAGCACCAAGACTTCTAATTGGTAGTTTGATTTGAGTGTCTGTGTGCCTGTGTTTGTTTTTTTATGTACTTATGTACCTATTTCT